>NC_043992.1:40113865-40141365 GCF_902150065.1 Myripristis murdjan | reverse complement strand
AGAATGAATCTCAGTGACTTTGATTGTGCAGTAATGTGCTTTTCATTTAGTTTTATTTTTTGTTATGAAAGCGCTGAATGTAGTTTAGATATTGCTTTGACTGTGATATTATTTTGCTAAATGCATTTACAATAAACATTTTCTGTTACCTACACGCCCTGGATGCTGTGTCCTAAATTATTTGATGTAGTGTCTTATGAATGCTCTGAGGAGACTGTATTTTTACCTGCTGTGTTTATGACCTGAACACAGTGTTTGGTTTTGAACACAGGAGAACTGGTTTTCTCATTGGTGAGGATTCTGAATTTTTATTACACATTTTTTCTGACCTTTTTGAACCTCGCCCCGACACACACCACATGACAAAAAAGACTAAAGCTAACACTGACACGAATAAAAACTAAATTAAAATGAAGCATTTTCAAGAAATAACGACTAAATGAAACTAGCAAACCTGCTGTAAAAATCTATTTTACAGTTTTTCTCAATTGCTTAGACACAATTCCTGGAACAACTCACCATTTTCTCAAATCTTCACACACAATTCTAAAAACTCACACCCAACGGTACAAACATCCAACTTCTGGGTCCCAATTAGTTTTTACCCTCAGACAACACACACAAGCTGTCGAAACACACACTACATGAGTGTTTGTTACACACTGGAGGGATTCATTCAAAACGCTGCCACCAAAATGTCCACAATAGGTTTTATTCACAGTATTTCCATATTCAGCACATATACAGGTTCATCAGCATCAGCAACAGCATCAGCATGATCTTGTCTCAGGTCAGGGTCAGGCCATAGTATTTCGTCAACATCACACATTATGTGATGTGGGAAATATCCCCTTGTGGAGCCAGTATGGCATGGCGGTGGAGGTGCCACGATGGCTAACAGCTGCACACACGGTGATGCTGCCTCCCCTCCGTCCTGGAACTTGTGTGATTGCTCGGTGTCCAATGATGTTGCAGCCCCTTTGGTGCCTTTTTGTCAGATTGAAGCCTGCTTCATCGATAAAGATGAACTCATGAGGGTCAGCCATCCCAAAGCTTCTCTACAGGAGTCAAAAACACACGTTTGACTTCAAACACAGTACTGTGTGTATTGGAATGAAAGATGGGCCTTTACTCTACATACTATAACATTTCTGTGTTGTATAGCAATAACCTGCACATATTGGAATCGTTGCTCCTTAACCCGGTCAGAATTCCTCTCAAAAGGCACACGGTAAAGTTGCTTCATCCTCCTCCTCTTCCTCTTTGTTGTCCACCAGCCTCGGCGTGGTTGTGATCCACTGTTCCAAAGCACGTGAACATGCCTCCAGGCCTCCAGGCCTATTTATTGACACGCAATTGTGATTGGTGTGTTAACAATTTTTAGGCTGAGTGTTTGCACTTGGAGAAAGGTGTGGTCTCTGAGTTTAGGTCATGATAACTTGAGTTAATTATATTGAGAGCGTGTGTTTGCTGAATGAACACATAGTGCAGTGAATGATTTATCTGGCCACTTTGCTGTAAGGTTTTACAGAAAGAGTTTTGAATATTGAAACATGTGGAAACAGGTGAATTGTGTTTATGGTTATGGGAAATGCTTGTGTGCTTCTGGGAAAGACAAAAAGGTTTGGGTTTTTGTGCTACAGGAACCAGTTTTTGTGTTTTAGCAATTGAGAAAAACTGTAATTGTGTGAAAATTTTCATTTTAGTGTGTAAACAACCGTAAAAACACTGTAAATGGCTGACTGACAGCAGTGAGTCTCATAAAGAAAAGAATGGAAAATGCTTTCTTTCCTGACCTGACTGCTCCTGTGTGGAGAGGAAACATTTCAGACAAAATAATTCTCAGCAGAGAATCACAGCCTCAGTGCCACGGCTCTTTATTCTGGATTTCCTGCAGCTCAGATGAAGTGTATGTGACGACTGGACCAGCTGATTGTGACAGTCAGTTTGTTTTCCAGTCATGCTGAACTAGTTGTCCTTACAGCCAAAGGTTTTTGTGAGACAAAGTGACAGATGACAAATTATCTGCTGATGATTGATGACCAGAGCGGATTGTTAAGTCACTGCTGAGCCAAAATAATTACATTCAACACATACAACTGATTTATTTTAATGAAGTGGGAGCAGTTGTCCACCCACAGGCCTGCTGTACAGTATGCAGCCTATGGAACAGTCCTTGTCTCTTGGTATCATCAAGTTGGCTGGAGGCGCCACTGCAGTGTGAAAAAATCCCTACAGGACCATGTCAGAGTGGCTGCTGTCAGCTAATTCAAAGGATGTGGGGACAGCCGCCCTTCTTCATGCCTCCTGGTCACATATCATTACATTTCACTGGGCTTGGTTAAAGCCTGAATGGTTGCCGGGCAGAAAACAAGGCCTTCTTGTCTCCTTATTAGCTCATTAGATGCAGAGTGGTGTGTAATGAGTTAAAAAAAACACAACTTTAATTAGGAATAGAAGTAGATATGATTATGAAGCATGAGCATGTTTTCCTTCACAGTCTTATCAGTTTCCACAGCTATTCCTGACTCTGTGTCGCCCTCTGCTGACAGAACAGAGACACACACTGCGGCCTGAGGTTGGACTGATGTGGGACGCTCATGCAGTGTTGGACGTTAAGTTGTTGCAGCAAGTTTGGGGTTGATATAATTTGTTACACAGATTTGGTGCAAAATTTAACCATTCTGACCAGTGGAGACTTGATCAATAGCATCAAGACACCGAGACCTTGAGGAACACCCCTGAAAAGTTCAGGATTTGATTTGATGTCAAAAACTTTTGACATTTTGAGATTTCTGTAAAAACTGCATTTCTCAGTGCCTGGATGTTGAGTGTTGTGTTGTGTTAATGTGTCAGAAACTGGCCCTTATTGTCAGTCCAGCTGGAGAAGCAGAGCTCCTCTGAACGGCCTCGCTCTCTAGTTTGTGTCTGTAAAGTTTGATGAGGCTGTGATTCTCCTAGAGGTCACTAGAGGTCATTTTCTCCAGCGACGTCCAGTTGGACAAAAGTCTCTGCCTGCAGTGAAATGGCTGCTATGGGGGCCAACATCATCACACAGGAATCAAATGTGGCTCATTGAATCCACGAGAGTCTCAGCTTTCCAGTCAAAGCCAACTGATGCAGCTCCAAGACTGTTTAGGCCCCAGTCTGCACACACACACCATTTTACAACAGGCCACAAGAACACATGTGGACTGCAGGCTTTGGGGCCCAAACTGGCCCTTCCTGTCTTGGTAAAGTCTTCATGTGTTGATAAAGGTGTCAAACTGACAATTAAACATCAACAGAGGTGAATTAAAATGTGTGCTGGAATTTTCCTGACATCACTGAGCCAATCAGACGGGGTTCTGAGACCCCTACTAACAGAAGTGTGTGTGGTGTGAAGTCGTACTCTCCACACAGGAGGCAGCTCTCACTCCTCAGATCTGACACAGAGACACTGAGGAAGTCGACCACCCAAGCTTAGACTCAAACCCAACCCTAAACCCCGGGTACAGAGGCTGAGTGAAGGAGCTGCTGAAGGTGTGGAGGTGGATCAGTGAGTCAGAGGAGACGCTGTAGAAGGACAGAGAGCCAGCAGGCCAGTCCAGATACACTGCCACTCTGTGAGAGGAGGAGCGGCTTCGTATTTCTGTATATCCGTCATCGTGCCAGGCAGTGAATCTTCCTGCGAATCTCCTGCTGATTCCTCTGTAAGCCTCTGCTATGGAAACCCCTCCTTCACACTCGACCTCCCAGTAGCAGCGACCAGTCAGACCATCACCACACAGGATCTGTGGCCAGTGGTCAAACCTCTCTGGGTGATCAGGATATGGCTGCTCCTTGAGAGAGAAGGAGAGGGAACCTGTTGTGTTGTTGTTGTTGTTGTTGTTGTTGTTGTTGTTGTTGTTTTCTGCTCATGTCAGTTTTTCAGAGCAGGAAAAGGAGGCTGAACATTTTGCAAATGAAAAGTAAAAACAGATGAAATCTGTGTTCAGCAAAGATGAGAAGAAGCTCAACAGGCCAAAGCAAAAGTTCAGTCCATGTTTCCTGGCAGACAAAGGAATGGTTCCTCCACACTTTGAGGAGCTTTGACTAGTCTGAGGCTTCTGGACGCCCGTTTCTGTTTGGACATAGAAAAGCAGGTTTGTGCCGCTCCGTCCATGGAGGCTGTGATCCTGCCTCCCAGCTGAGGGATCCTGCAGGATCAGCCTGTGTGTGTGTGTGTGTGTGTGTGTGTGTTTCTCTGCAGCAGCTACAGCCACACAGAGCTTCAGGAAGCAGCTGGGGCAGAGGTTGCAGGTTCGATTCCGTGCTGAGGAGAAGCAAAGCTGACAGGTGGAAGGGAAGGCGGCACTCTGACGTTTATTTAGAGAGTTTGTTCTTCACATGAAGGAAGAGGAAACTGTTTTTTCAACCCGCTGATGAAAACATCTTTTCTACTTTCACTTTCAACTTCAACCGGATGAAGAAGGACGAGCCGACACACACACACACACACACACACACACACATTAAAATGCGCAAACATACAAATACACAAACACAAATTTAAACACACACACACAAAACACACAGACACTCACACTGACATTAACACACATGCAAAAACACAAAAAATCACAGTAAAGAATGCACACACACACACACACACACACACACACACACACACATAAACATACAAAAATACACACATGCAAACACACTCACATAATAACACACATACACATAAACACATATATGCACACAGACACACACATACAAACAGATATACACACAAACACACACATGCGTGCACACACAAGCGTGTGTATTGAAACATAAACACACACATACACACACAATCACACACATGAATACACACACATAAACATATACACACATAAACACACACACATACATAGATGTGTTTGTGTATGTGTGTGTGTGTGTGTGTGTGTGTGTGTTTGTGTGTATATGTTTGTGTGTGTGTTTTTATGTTAGTGAGCGGGAGTGTGTGTCTGTATGTGTGTGTATGTTTGAATTTAAACCTGTGTGTGTGTGTGTTTGTGTGTGTGTGTGTCTGTGTGTTTGTGTGTGTGTGTGTGTGTGTGTGTGTGTGGACGCCCCCCTTGGGCCACCTCAGTCGTAACAGTGTGGACACACCTCTGGTTTTTAACAGGTGTTGTTTGAATATTTATGAAAGTCAAGAGCTTCATGTTGCTTTAGAGTTTCAGCTGTTTGGTTTGGTCCAAATGAATTTCTCCTCCCACCCTCCTAGAAACAGGTTGGTACAGTCGGGTGCAGAGGCCCCGCCCTTCGCTGTGAGGTGGCATCACACACACACACACACACACACACACACAGTCAGCAGTGTGGCAGCAGAAGCAGCAGCGTCTTCTCTCTCTGGGTTTCCTCTCCAGGTGAAGCTGAAAGTCTCTTGGATTTGATGTGGATGTGACTCAGCAGGTAAAGAGCCGACCAGGGATCATTAGAGATGTTTGATGAACAGGCTCCTACATTGTGTTTCAGAGCTGGAGGACTGGAGAGCACACTGGGACCAGCACATGTGGAAAGGCTTTCAAAACGGGGTTAACGTGTTTCAGCATCTAAATATTCATCATGTCATGATATTTAATGTTGACTGAGGACAAAATCATCTTTGTCTGAAATGTTTTACCTGTGTGTTTGACTGCTGACCAAAGTCTGTCAGGTGAGCTGTAATCTGAACACCTCATCGATGAAATATGCACCAAGTTACAGAACCAGTCTGACAGCTTGGAGAAAGTTGACTTGAGTTCATTTATTTTGCTGTTGATCCACCAAGAGAGCAAAACACCAGTTATTTCATGCTATATTATATTTCACTCTGCTATCACCTACTGTTTCAATACAAATGTTTTGAAACCTTTGAGTTTGAAAGCAAAACTACTTTAAAAAAAATGACACAAACTCTGAAAAATTAGCAAAATAATTAGCAGAAAATCAGTAAAACAGAAAGTGATGAGACATCCTGTCATGGAAAGCTTGTTGACATCAATCAGCCGCTGTGTTTGTGTCAAGGTGTCGGCTCGGCTATGGATGTGTGTGAGGAGAGAGAGGAGGGGCTCCCTGCCTCTGAAAGCACTCTGTCTGGGGAACATGACAGCCAGACCAAAGCTAAGAGGTGAGATGAGGATCTCTGACTGTCCATGACTGTTCTCCATCTCAGAGCTCAGCAGGCAAATCAGCACAGCAGCATTATTCACAGGAAAAGCTCTGTGTGTGTTCACACTCCATTTTACACACAGTGTTGTTTCTGAAGAGAAGTCACTCATTATTATCTTAGTATGTTAGTGTGACTAAGAAAGTAAAGCAGATCCCTTCACTGTGTTCATGATGTTTCTATCAGGATCCAGCAGGCGAGACCAGACCCCCCTGAACCTGGACCTGAACCTGGACCTGAGCCCAGCTGTGTGTCCATGAGGAGTGACTGGTCAATGTCTCTACCTATTGACTTCAAAGACAGCCACCTCTCTGTGGATTATGGGTAATTATTTCAAACTGGTGATAAATCAGATGGTTTTTCTGTCATCAGATTCATGAGATCCAGAATTGGTTCGACCCTTCAGACTCTGTTGACTGAGTTTCCTCTTTCAAGACATCACATCCAATAATCCTGTGTGTGTGTGTGTGTGTGTGTGTGTGTGTGTGTGTATCCTCCACAGAGTCCAGCAGCAGAGCTCAGAGGTTCCCAGTGCTCAGTCTGCCCAGCAGCATCAAACAGACCTGGCCTCCATATTTATGGTGTGTAAATGTACAACAACAAACCAACTGAACAACAACCATTCTGCTCAGAATCGTCTCCGTGCTGCTCTCTGTATCTTTCAGCCTCTTTGACCTGGACTTGATTTTGTGTTTTGTGTCCAGATTTTAATATGGAAGTCAAACTCTGTTATTTTTCTGCTCCAGCTGCTGGAGGAGAACATCAACACCTTTGTGAAGAAGGAGCTGAAAAACCTGCAGAGGTCTCTGAGTCCAGATTACCCAGAATGCTCAGAGAGGCAGAGGGAGGATGAGGAGGTGTTGGACGGTGAGGAGGAAGAGCAGAGGAAGAGAAGCAGAGAGTTTTTTCTGGAGATCACACTGCATCTCCTGAGGAGGATGAAGCAGGAGGAGCTGGCTGAGCGTCTGTGGAGCAGTAAGTAACCCCCCCCCCCCAAAAAAAAAAAAAAAAAAATCAATTTTAAATTTTAAACAAAAAAATCTTAGTTCCTGTCAAACTGAAAAAATTCAATCAACAGCCAAGTCAAACAGCCAATCAGATCAAAGCAGTTGTGATGCGTCAGGCTGTTGCTTGATGACTGATTATTTCAGCCTCTGACGCTTTTTACACACAAGAGTTTTTTCTCCCGGCCAGCAGGGGGCGGCTTGTCCTCCTCCTGCCTCCCGGTGAAAAGCAGCTTCCTGTTTTCCTGTCTCGTCCTGCTGGCTTCCCCGGGACAGCGGCAGCGCTCCGGCTGAGAACTTTGTTCTCTCCAAATCCTGATCAGGACGTGCAGCTCTTCGTTTGTTTCTGCCATCTGTTGTTTGTTGGCGGCTGCTTTGTGTTGTTGTCCTCTGATAGCTCATGTTTACAGAGGTGTTGTCATGGCTACGTCTTGACCAATCAAGAAGGGCAGCCCTTTTAGCTCCTCCTAAAAGTTCCTGGAGCAGGGCCCAAATCAAGTTCCAGGAAATTTAACCTGGAACAATGTTGTTCTTCAGGTCTCGGCACACCTCGCTAAGTTCTTACAGTCGAAAAGGACCAATAGATACAGTTACCAGGAAATATTCACATTTCTCATATTTAATACAATATGGATTTGTTGGTGTTTTGTTGTTTGTTCATTCAGAAACTGCCGCTGCAGCGTGCCAACGTGAACTCAAATCTAACCTGAAGAAGAAGTGTGAGTGTGTGTTTGAGGGGATTGCTAAAGCAGGAAATCCAACACTTCTGAATCAGATCTACACAGAGCTGTACATCACAGAGGGAGGGAGTGGAGAGCTCAGTGAGGAACATGAGGTCAGACAGATTGAAACAGCATCCAGGAAACGAGCCAGACCAGAAACACTAATCTCATGTGAGGACATCTTTAAACCTTTACCTGGAAGAGATCAACCAATCAGAACAGTGATGACAAAGGGAGTGGCTGGCATTGGGAAAACAGTCTTAACACAGAAGTTCACTCTGGACTGGGCTGAACACAAAGCCAACCAGCATGTCCACTTCACATTTCCATTCACTTTCAGAGAGCTGAATCTGCTGAGAGGGAAAAAGTTGAGCTTGGTGGAACTTCTTCATCACTTCTTCACTGAGACCAAAGAAGCAGGAATCAGCAGGTTTGAGCAGTTCCAGGTTGTGTTGATCTTTGACGGTCTGGATGAGTGTCGACTTCCTCTGGACTTCAACAACAACCAGATCCTGACTGATGTTACAGAGTCCACCTCAGTGGACGTTCTGCTGACAAACCTCATCAAGGGGAAGCTGCTTCCCTCTGCTCGCCTCTGGATAACCACACGACCTGCAGCGGCCAATCAGATCCCTCCTGAGTGCGTTGGCATGGTGACAGAGGTGAGAGGCTTCACTGACCCACAGAAGGAGCAATACTTCAGGAAGAGATTCAGAGATGAGGAACAGGCCAGCAGAATTATCTCCCACATCAAGACGTCACGAAGCCTCCACATCATGTGCCACATCCCAGTCTTCTGCTGGATCACTGCTATGACACTGGAGGACATGTTGAAATCCAGACAGAGAAGAAACCTGCCCAAAACCCTGACTGAGATGTACATCCACTTCCTGGTGGTTCAGTCCAAAGTGCAGAATGTCAAATATCATGGGAGAGATGGGACAGATCCAGTCTGGACTCCAGAGACCAGGGAGATGATCCTGTCTCTGGGAAAACTGGCTTTTGAGCAGCTGGAGAAAGGCAACCTGATCTTCTATGAAGCAGACCTGGCAGAGTGTGGCATTGATATCAGAGCAGCCTCAGTGTACTCAGGAGTGTTCACACAGATCTTTAAAGAGGAGCGTGGGCTGTACCAGGACAAGGTTTTCTGCTTCGTCCATCTGAGCCTTCAGGAGTTTCTGGCTGCTGTTCATGTCTTTGTGACATTCATCAACTCTGGAGTCAATCTGATGTCGCAAAAATCAACCTCCAGGTGGTCTGCACTGTTCAAAAAGAAAACTAAACTAAAAGAACTCCTCCAGAGTGCTGTGGACAAGGCCTTACAGAGTCCAAATGGACACCTGGACTTGTTCCTGCGCTTCCTCCTGGGTCTTTCACTGCCGACCAATCAGACTCTCCTACGAGGCCTGATGAGACAGACAGGAAGTAGCTCACAGACCAATCAGGAAACAGCTGAGTTCATCAAGGAGAAGATCAGGAAAAATCCCTCTCCGGAGAGAAGCATCAACCTGTTCCACTGTCTGAATGAGCTGAATGACCATTCTCTAGTGGAGGAGATCCAACAGTACCTGAGATCAGGACGTCTCTACACAGACAAACTGTCCCCGGCTCAGTGGTCAGCTCTGGGCTTCATCTTACTGTCATCAGAAGAAGATCTGGAGGTGTTTGACCTGAAGAAATACTCTGCTTCAGAGGAGGCTCTTCTGAGGCTGCTGCCAGTGGTCAAAGCCTCCAAGAAATCTGTGTAGGTTCAGAGATAACTGGATATGTTAAACACATAACATGATGTTTTCTACACAAGAGAAACGCATTTAAATGTATTGTTTTCATCTATAATTCCTCCTCAGGCTGAGTGGCTGTAATCTGTCAGAGAGAAGCTGTGCAGCTCTGGCCTCAGTTCTCAGCTCCCAGTCCTCTAGTCTGAGAGAGCTGGACCTGAGTAACAACGATCTGCAGGATTCAGGAGTGAAGCGTCTCTCTGCTGGACTGGAGAGTCCACACTGCAGACTGGAGGCTCTCAGGTCAGGATTCCTCAACCTGCTCAACTCATGACCAGTTCAGTCCTGATTTACATGCAGTCTCCCCTGTAGCCAGCTGTGAGGACACTGAGGTCTGGAGTAGGGCCCGACCGGTATGGATTTTTTGGGGTCAATGCTGATTCCAGTATTAGGGAATAAGAAAATCAATAACCGATAGATCGGCCTATTAAATTTTTACATATATCTTTACATTTTTCAATTAAAAAAAGATGAAATACATGCTTTGGATGGCTTAAATATAGTTCCAAACACTTGTTACAAAGATATTAATTGAAGGGTGAACATTTTACTATTTTCAAATACTTTTATTATTAATTTTATTAAAATTGTGTTGAACAAGCAGCATATGAACAATTTGATCATAAAACTAATCAAAAATATGATGTGCAAAAAGGCAGTATCATCATGTCATCATGTTCAGCTTTAAGGTGCTGCCATAGGTTGGTTGTGCTTTTTGCTTTTTGCTTGCTTGATCCCTGGCTCACAGAAGCTGCACAAATATTACAGACTGCTTCACCAGTGACATCCTTGGTGACGTAGGCCCACACCACACTGCGTCCACCTTCTTTTGCCATCTGTAAAAAAACAAAGTAACACATAATATGTATTAGTTAAAAAATAATGTTACAAATCTGTCTAGTTACGTGGGCCATTTTGAAACCCAGACATTAAGCATTTGTCTTACTTGTGTACACATGAATATGGCGTGTACACTCCTGGCCACTTCATTAGACTAAACCTATTACTTTAAAATGTTGTTGACTGTAAGAAAGCTGATCATTCTTCTTTGTGGTTATTATTGAGGTAGTAGTGGGTGTTGGTGTGAGGAGCATCATATTGAGGTGTCTGATATTTTGTCAACCCCACTTACACACATCAGCGGGTCAAAATACTGTGAACACCTCTCAATAAACTGCTCTGTACACCAACAGCAACACCCACTATCATCTCAGTAAACATAAAGAAGTCTCTCTGACAGTGTCAACATTTACAAAGTAAGACATTTATTAAAGTAGAATTCATGGCAGGGCTGTTATTGGTGTGCATTACATTGCACAGTGTCTAATGAAGTGGTCAGTGAGTGTATTTAGTGAATTATTATCTGTAGGTAATAGGTAGGTGGATAAACAGCATCATAAAAGTCTCTGGTAAAACATGATTTGAAATGCGCCTCTCTGATTTCCTCTAAACGTGCTTTCACATTTTCTTTCCTCCATGAAGTTATAACTTCACCCAGAAACGCTTTTTCCTCCTCAACGCCACAAGTTAAAAAACACAGTCCGTGCTCTGCTGTAAATAAATGCAGCCCACAGGGTTTCTGCACGGTGACGACACGTTATCCTAATGTGCTCCGGTCTGATCTAGTCTGCTAGCAAAGTGCTTAGCAAGGTAATATTGAAGCTAGGTTATCCTAACTTTAGCTTGCTAACATATCAGTCAAGCGTGACAGACACAGCGAGGCTCGCCATGGGGAATGGGAAACTTACTGAGTTATTGTTTATTTCCCAAACTAGTTATTAACTTAACATTGAGGCAAACCGCTGGGCTCAGTAAATGCGCTGTGGGCTCTTCAGTCTTCTCTCTGCTTCTCTCTGCTGTGGGGGGACTGTGGAGCGGGACGTGAACGGAGTCGGAGCGCCCTCTACTGGATACGTAACGCAAGCACATTATTTCTAAGAAAACACCATATTCCCTGCATTTAACCAGTGATAAATAAGTGTTAACATCGGCGTCAATCGGCCAACTTTTGGCCGATTACCGATTATTCTCTAATGGCTATAACCGATTTATCGGTCGGGCCCTAGTCTGGATAGGGTGGCCATACGTCCGGATTTAGGCCGGACAGTCTGGAATTTAAATGCCTTGTCCAGCGTCCGGCGCAGTCTCAAGCCGGACGCTTGTTTGTCCTCCTTTTTGGAGTTGCACTTGAACCCAACGCTGCATATCGTCCAATGGTGTAAGACAGGCCCGGACTGGACATCAGGGGAACTGGGAGATTTTTCTTTTTCGTCATAGACTTTTAAATTATAATCCAAAAAGTGCATTCATTGGATGCGCGTTAGTTTTTCTCCTCCTGCGCTGCTGTGTGCTCATGCTGGGGTGTGTGTGTGTATGTGTGTGTGTGTGTGTGTGTGTGTGTGTGTGTGAGACTGAGGAGCACACACCCACCGGCGCTGTCTGAAGCGTAGCGCGGCGAGAACAAAGTTAAAACAGCAGCGCACTGACATAGATTGTGTAACAAAGCGAAGAGCTGCCACTCCGCTCTATTTTCACTGGCTAACAGCAGCACACTGGCTTAGCTTGTCTATTCAGAGAAGAGGTATCACTTCGGCTTATTTTTCAATCTATGTTATCACAGGCATACTACTGCTCATTCATTGGTGGCTGAATTGTTAGGTCTGTTTGATAAGCAATTTACATTTTTAAAATAATAATAATAATTTAACATATTGTTACATAAAAAAAGCCAACATGATGCAGGTCAGAGACTAAAAAAAGACTATTGACTAAAACTAGACTAAAATATTTGGATTTTCTTCGACTAAAACTAGACTAAAATGCCAAAAGTGCTTCGTATCTTGCTATCCACTTTGCTGCTGTGATGCGGGAAATTTCCCCACCGTGGGACTAATAAAGGAATATCTTATCTTATCTTATCTTATCAAAACTTTTCGTCGACTAAAATGTGACTAAACAAAAAAGAATACAAGTTGACTAAATATGACTAAAACTAGTCATTTGACACAAGACTAAAACTAAATTGAATTTAACACTGGTATCCCCCAGACTTCACTTGCAGACTCTCAGACTTTGAGGCCGTGTTCCTGGGAAGTCTGCGAGTGCTGAGGGCTTTCCAAATCCACAAGTCCAGAGTCCAGAAGGGACCTCAAGTGGACTTTCTGCAGACCTGCAGAGAGTCTGCTTGGGTTGCAGACTTCTCTGACTTACCCACAATTCATTGCAATATGGACATGACATTATAGATTTTCCAGTTGCCAACTAAAAACCAAAACTAACTTATTATGAGAGTGTAAAACAGCTACTGTATTAAAATGTTACTTGAATCATGTAGGCCAGCAATAATATTCAACCACATCATGATGCAGAAATATGTAGAGGTATAAGCTTTAGAGGAATCAAACCAAAATGCATTTTATTATTGCAGCTTGTCCACTCTCCCTCTCTCTCCTCTCCTTTGGGTTTAGAGATTAGACATTGACACAGACTATGAGGTCATGGGATTCATGACGCGTGTGTACCGACCAATTTTGTTCTCACCACCTTGTGTATGTTTGTGAATCAGAATCATTTTAAACTGACAGGCGCGTGCTCGCAATTTGTGATTAGCATACTACCACGCCCCCATATCTCCATATATGGAAACCACTAGCCTAGAGTTGATTCATGAATGAAGGAAGCGGTTACGTGAGGAGAGAAGTTGAAATTTCACAGTTTGTTAGAAGCGATGGTGCCAAGAACCAAAAAACAAAAGAACTTTACAACCACAGAAATCGAAACAATTGTGTGCGAGGTGGAAGCCAGAAAAGGAATACTTTTCCAGAGTATTTCCTCGGGGGTGACCATGGTAAAAAAAAATTTTTTAAAAATGATGTTTGGATAGCAATAACCAAGGCTGTCAACGTAGTATCCCTGGAGAAGTGCACTGTGGCCCAGGTGAAAAAAAAAAAGTGGTCCGACATAAAAGTTGATGTCAAAAAACGCATTACGGACCAGAGGAAAAAGAAGGAGACTGGTGGAGGACAAGGTCCACCTGATCTAACGGCACACAGTAGTTTTTGACATAGACGGTAGGAGTAGTAACCGGGAAGGGCGCAAGGCAGTAATTTCGCCTCGGGCGGCAACATAGGCAGAACCACCACTGACGCCACAGGATGAGAGACTAGCAGCAATAATTGGACAAACATCCATTCATGGAGCATGTCCACAAAATGAAGGTGAAAGTGATGACATCCAAGGAGAACCCAAAGTAACTGTACTGTTATATTTGCAATTATGTGTGTTCCTAATGAACAGGCACAAGTCAGTCCGAAAAACATTTGATTCAAATGAAAAAGGCAAATCCATTTGCAACAATTTAACAACTTAATAACTGTCACAATGATGAGGGTGAAAGTGTGTCAATTTCATGGTTATTTACTACATCTGGCCAATATATTAGTATATTAATTATTTTTTAAAAAAGTTAATTAAATCTCTTTTTAATGAATGTGGTTTTATATACTCTGCATGTACTTAAAAGGTGTGTATTTGCATTTTCTAAGTCAGTTTGGCCTTCCTCATGTGTGTGTATGCATGGACTGAGGCAGTTCTAAATTTGTTCGCAGAGTAAGAACAAATTCAGGTAAGAAAATATTGATGAATCCCAGATTTGTGCGTCAAACGATCGTACGCACAGTTTAAGCACAGATTTGTGCGTACGCACTGTTTGTGAATGAGGCCCATTGTTCTTATGTTTGCTTCTTCATGAAAACGTTAATCTCATAGGTGTGCATGTAGTTCCAACAGATTGTTCTGTCTCTCTGTCTTGTCACTGTGAAACTGAAGATACTGGAGAATTTGACTGAACCATTTTTGAAATATAACAAGTCACCCTCAGTTGTCAACCTGCTGAATGAAACATGCAGCAAGCTGCTCTTCATCTAGAGACAATGTCAACCTCCCAGAGAGCAATTCTACATCTTACATGTACTAGACTGCTGAATATTTTAAATTTTTCTATAATTTTTGATCAGTATCAAAGAAATGGCTCCAGCCATGCATACAGCTTCATGTCACTGAACAGATTCCTAAGCTGTGTAGGTTTTTGTGAAAACACAAAGCAGATGATGTGGTGGACTGATTGTGTTTGTGATGGTGTGCAGGCTGTCAGGCTGTCTGCTCACACAGGAAGGCTGTGCTTCTCTGGCCTCAGCTCTGAGCTCCAACCCCTCCCATCTGAGAGAGCTGGACCTGAGCTACAATCATCCAGGAGACTCAGGAGTGAAGCTGCTCTCTGCTGGACTGGAGGATCCAACCTGGAGACTGGAGGCTCTCAGGTATGGAGAGACACACACAATGTCCTCTAGAGGCCTGAGGAATATTGTTTCATGTTGAATGGTGGATATGAGTGACGTGGTCTGCTAAATCCTTCATAGTGAAGGTTATTTACTTCTACTAAAAAGTAACTGAGTTAGTAACTGAGTTACATCATTGTCAAAGTAATTAATTACCAGGAAAAGTAACTATTACGTTCCTTTTTTTAAAAAAAAAATTATTCAAATATGTCAAATTAGTTGGCTGCACTGCAAAATTTTTCGCTGTGAATTCACAATAAATTATTGGATAAGTTTTGCATGACTTTCACAGTAAGGATGACAGCAATACACTGTGAAATGTACTCACAGCAATTTACTGCAATTTCACATCTGTGATATTACAATGCATTGTTGTAAAAGCACAACTGTGGACTGTAACTTCACAGCTTCAATGACAAAGCAATTACTGTGATATTACAGTACATTACTGGGGAAG
Organism: Myripristis murdjan; assembly: GCF_902150065.1. Lineage (NCBI taxonomy): Eukaryota > Metazoa > Chordata > Actinopteri > Holocentriformes > Holocentridae > Myripristis > Myripristis murdjan. The sequence continues at coordinate 40,125,905 of NC_043992.1, read as the reverse complement.
TACAACCTTTTGCTGAACATCATTACAACAAGGCCCTGTACTTTTACAGTGTGTACTGTGAAAGTAATGCACAAGTTGACAGTAATTTACTGTGAATTTACTATGTAAACTGTGGAAATCATGCAAAAATTGGCCAGTAATTTACTGTGAAAGTCATGCAGATGAAGTTTCCATTTACTGTGAATTTACAATCATTGTACAATGAACACACCAACACACAACTCTGAGGTAAAGTCCATGTTAGCCCAATGGCATATTTATTTACAAATAAAGGGTTATTCAACATAAATGCCAAGAAATTCAAGAATTCAAGAAATTCAACTTCCTAGTCCTAGTCAAACTTTTCAAAGCATCTTAAAATGCAGAGAAACTGTGCAGAAACTTGCCATTCAACTACCCAGCTGTGTCCCAATAACAGTAAGAGGATGGGAGTGAGGCCTACATGGCAAGGGAAGAGAGGAAGGGAGAGAGCGATGAAGGGATGTGGTGAAGGGGTCAGGCGCTCCTCTCAGTCTCAAACATTCTATAATCCACAAGCAACAAAAATCTTGTAGTGCAAAGTTGTCTTCAAAAAAAAGTACAAAAAGAACGACTCAAAACTGAGCCTGACAACTGCTGCAACTAGGGTGACCATACGTCCGGATTTAGGCCGGACAGTCTGGAATTTAAATGCCTTGTCCGGCGTCCGGCGCAGCCTCAAGCCGGACGCTTATTTGTCCTCCTTTTTGGAGTTGCACTTGAACGCAACGCTGGCCCGGACTGTACATCGATATCAGTCATATTTTTCGTCATAGACTTTTAAATTACAACCCAGAAAGTGCATTAATTGGATGCGCGTTAGTTTTTCTCCTCCTGCGCTGCTGTGTGCTCATGCCGGAGTGCGTGTGTGTGTGTGTGTGAGTGTGTGTGTGTGTGGCGCTGTCTGAAGTCTGAAGTCACTGGCTAACAGCAGCACACTGGCTTAGCTTGTCTATTCAGAGAAGAGGTATCACTTTGGCTTATTTTTCAATCTATGTTATCACAGGCATACTACTGCTCATTCATTGGTAGCTGAATTGCTAGGTCTGTTTGATAAGTAATTTACATTTTTAAAATAATAATTTAAAATATTGTTAAATTAAAAAAAAAAAAAAAAGCCAACATGATGCAGGTCAAAGACTAAAAAAGAATATTGACTAAAACTATTGACTAAAACTAGACTAAAATACCCCCCCTAGCCTATATCAGACCACATGGGCAAATGCTACAGCTAGCTAACGTTAGCTAGTTAGCTCATAGTGCTAATATCATTTAAAATCCCATGGGTGTTCTGCAAACAGATGTTCTGCAGATCACCTTCTCCATTCAGCCCAGAAGAGAAGAGGGAAATGGCCTCTTCAGGTTCAGTGTGAGTTTGGTTATGTCATGTGACTTACCAGGGAATATTTGAATACAAACTTTCACTGTAATAATACTGTTGAATGCTGTGAAATCCTTGCATTTTTTTACTGTGTTGCTGTGATATTACAGACCTTGTTGTGATATAACGGGTGTTTTGATTTGCAGGATTTTACTGTAAAATAACAGTTAAATGCTGTAAAATCCAAGGATATACAGGTATTCATTGGGATATTAGAGGGGAACTTAATTACAACAAGTTACTGTAAAATAATACTGTTAATTATTGTGAAATGCTGGTAATTTATTACAGTGTGTCAGAGAGCCATGGGGGGGGGGGGGGGGGGGGGGGGGGGGGTGTCAACACCAAGCACCACAAATTGATTCTGCTTTTTTCCCCCCAACACGATTTTAAAATATAAATATCGTTCTGTTCATTCATCTCTGCATAGCGCTCTTTCTCCCTGTCATTCTCGTTCACACACACACACACACACACACACACAGACACGTGCATACATGCCAGTGGTGTGCGGGTACACTTACAAACGACCCGCACTCGCCCGACGTTTTCAACCAACCCGACCGCAACTCGGACCGCAAGTCGGTTAAAATAATGGACCCGACCTGCTTCCCGACGTGCTTATTTTAAAAGGTATAGGCCATGCTCTTGGTTAGCTTGATCACAGCCTTATTGGCTTAGGAAACTGACATCCTTGAGTCATGTACATTTAAAACTAAGTAGGCTGCTACAATTTTGATGCAGAGCAGTTTAACGTTAGGAACCTGCATTATTGCATTAGCCTATTTTATCCCGCTTCACCATGCATGCAAAAGTTAGTAATAATAAATTAATAATAGTAATGTAATAATAAAAAGGTAATAATAATAATAGTGTGTGTGTGTGAAGGGAGAGGAGAAGAGGGAAGGAAGAGCCGGGGGTGGGTGGAGGGGTGCGCCAAAGTCTGCAATGGTGAAAATATGGGTCCCTCAAGAAAAAGGTTGGGAACCACTGATCTAACGGCCTCTGATAAAGTAGTGATACCCTCTTGTCCGGGTGGGGAATTCCATTCATGTTGATAAATTACAAAAAAGTGTAAAGTCCGATCGGTTTGAAAATTGACACGCCGCGTTTTCTGCACAAGACGCACATTTTTCATATAGGATAATTAAATAATAATAATAATTATAATAAAAAAAGATCTGGGGCTTAAGCAGCTCTGATTGCTGACAGAGAGCTGCTCGGTTGAAGCCGCATCAGTGAGCTCAGTTACAGCCTAGTAACGGCGCATTTTATTGTTAGTAACGATAACGGCGTTGTAACGTAATTTTTTTTGATTACTCGTTACTGATAAAAGTTACACCGTTAGTAACGTGTTTATTTATAAAGCTGTTATTCCCATCACTGTTTCCTGCCCATGTTTCCCTCCTCAAAGAGAATCTGCTGCTCTGACTCTGGGTCTGTCTCAGTCGAAGGGCTAGATGACTACTGGGTCGCAGCCTGCGGTCCCTACGTAGGAGGCGTCCTTCATAGGTGCCGATATCAGGTTTACCGGAACTAAAAGTTTAGTGAATTGGGACGGTGTAGCCTGCGGAGGATTCCTACGTCATTATTATCGAGGCTTCCCGAAGCGCATTCGAGTGATGCAGCGTAAAATGCCTAAGCAGGTTTCAGAGGTGTGTCGGTGAACACCTGTGCATGAAACCAAACGATAAGCAGCTTCAACGCTCTCAAGATGGACAACACTGATTCTATAGTTTTATGTATTTTATTTTATTTTGTCTTCGTGAAGATGCAGGAGCTCAATCACTTGCACCGTCACAACCGGGTTATGTATTTTCACACAAGGGAGCAGCGTGATCAGGTAAAATAGTAGCCTATACACCGTTTATTATAACAGCACCCGCTGACATAGCCTAACTGGTTATTTGTTTACTTAGGCCGACTTATATTTCATCTCACGCCTCAGACCTACAGACTATCCCAATTAAAGTAACTGGACACATGGCTACATTGTAACGTACCTGATGCGCTGATGGTTGCTATGGAAACATCATGCAAAATGCCTGTCTAACTCATCTAACTAAACTTGCATTTACAGGTGTTGTTCAGATACAGTTAACAGCTAAACCCAATCTATGGTGGTAATTATATTCATGAAAACTTATCCAGACGTCATGATATGAACATTAAGACGGTCTAAAACATGCTTCATAATTCCAGCAATGGTGGCTGATCCAGAAATTCAACTGGACCCAAACGTACCCTTAGTCCAGTCATTTTAGGCCAAAATTGGAGTCAACCTAGGACAAACTGCAAGAGAAGCAAACTCAACTGATTCTGTATCCTCAGTTTGTCCTGAGTGAGGGGAAAAAAAGTCCCAAGGAATCCCATTGGTGGAAAGTTTTGAAAATCCCCTCTATATGATCATATAATACCAATAACAGCCTTTTAACACACAGGGGAAAGGGGTTCAACATTTGACTTTCAGATATCACTATAAAAATTCACAAGTTGATTACACACACAAAGACAAGAAAAAAAGTCAATTACAAGTTCTTTGAATTATTCTGTTTACACATGCATATCACACATTATCTGATTTGATATGCGCTAATAAGGAATATAAGGAATAAATGCCAGAAGAGACATTTAAACAGTGAATTAAAAGGTTAATATATATATAGTAATCTTTTTATCTGAAAGTAAAATTTTGAACCCCTTTCCCCTGTGTGTTAAAAACAGTGTTTTTTCACCAATGGGATTTCTTGGGACTTTTTTTCCCCTCACTCAGGACAAACTGAGGATACAAAATCAGTTGAGTTTGCTTCTCTTGCAATTTGTCCGAGGTTTTTTCATAAAATGACTGGACTACCTGGGAAGTAGGCTGTAATGTCGGCCGTGAAGCATCGTGGAGGTGTGTCCTGCAAATGAGTCAAAAATAGGCTGGATCGGTCGGCTGCATTATCAGGACGCCGCGCGGTAAAACTGAATTGGGACAGCACTTGTCGTGACGCCGTGACGTAAACAGCCTACAAATACAACCTAGGCAGCGTACAGCCTTTGAACTGAGACAGAGCCTCTGTTTCTTCCTCCAGGGTGGACCATGGTGGAGAGCAGAGGCTGAAACCAGGACTGAGGAAGTGTAAGTCTGGATTGAATTTAGTTTAATTGAATGTAACAGGGACAGTGCACATTAATGAACATTTCTGTCAATGCACCAGAATTTGCCAAAAGGCCATGTTGAGAATAGTGTGTTTCTGAATATGTGCTGGGACCTCTCTGCCCTGGACAGCAGCTCCGGGCAGAGAGCAGACTGGACACACAGATTTCTTGTTTTGCCTTTTATACAGGGAACTTTGGCATTACAGATGAATGGAGCTTTACAAAGTTGTGAGTGGATAATCTTTGAGCAGAACAAGTAAATATAAAGAATACAATTATTTCTACATGAATGAAATAACTGCATCAATCATGCTGAAATGTGCAGAGCAAATAGATGGCTAATAGAATGGTACATTAGAATAAACGGAGCAACGTAACACACGGAAACTTCCTCTTCACCAACGCACTCATTGGACAATTTGCCGGAGACTGACGGTGCTATGACTCCTCCCACCGTCTCTACAATGTGAACACATTCGGACCCCAACAGTGCTGCCTACAATAAGTGCCTGACTGAAAAGAGAAGGACCTTTGACGTCCTGAAAAGTGCCTGAACAAAATGTAATCCACGTATGCTCCTGCTAACAAAGGCTGAGAGGGGAGGAGCCACACCATGAACAACTCTGTCAGTCACACACACATCTGCATACCTGAGCAGGTTTTCCAGCTCAGGAACTTCTATTTCCTTCAAAGTGGGCGCTGGTGGAAGTGATGCGGCCTCTTATCAAGAGTCTCCAGTGTTTGTTTCTCCAATAACTGTAGTGGCTTCAGTGCTGTGGAATCAGCCTGTGAGCAGCTTGTTAAAGCACAGCTAATGTGAGAGAGGATCACTGACTGCAGCAACATCTTAGCAGCTTGACTTGACATGGAGTTCCTCATGAGCCTCAAATTCAACAAACTCAGTTTGACTCGTTGACAGACTTTTTTTCCCCGAGCCTTGAAGGAGAGATGGCAGTCGATCGTAACGCTGAGATCCTTCAATTCTGTTGCGACTTGTTCCCACTTCTGTTTGACTCCTGAACACAAAGCAGCAAACATTCAGCTGTTTAGATGCTGCAGCTGCAGTTTCTGCTGTTTGTTCTCAGCTGCTTTTACCTGCTGAACCAAACCAAATCACATTTGATGGGTCACAGGTGTAGCCTATCACCATAGGCGGCGCTAGGGCATCGGGAATGGGGAAGCTAAACAACAACAAAAAAAAAAATGTTACCCAGCAGCAGCAGACTGACGCTTAAAATAATAAAGGCTTCATCTTGCTAACAAGACCCAATGAACCCTATTTAACTGAGCATTACACTCAAAATTACAATAATATTTCATATAGGCTAGGCTGATATTGCTGATGTCGTCAAACTGAGATGGCGCAGCAGAATAACTCATTCATTCTTTACACAGATTAATACTCATTATACTGTAGTAGCCCATATTAATTCATTAATTACAGAGCTGCCAACAGGATTGCCCCCGGTATGTACGTCATCACGTTTAAATACGACACACGCATGGCCCGACGTCATCATAAATCAATATAGGCCTAGTTCAAATACATTCATCATGTGTTCCTTTTAACTAAAAGACGTTTTTGTAGGCTACCTTGTAATCAGACATAGGGATGTTTATTTACCTTAAGTTTCGGAGGTAACTTCCTTCTTCAGAAAGGTCCAGCTGACAGCCGGAGCGGCACCTGTCAGATCCGGAAGACCTGACCTGACCGGGTGGCCGCGCACTGTGCGGTGCCGGCCGGCACCAGGTCTATCGGATCTGACAGGTGCGCTGCGCACACAGACTGCCGTACTTTCATTACAAACCGACTTTTGTTTATATGTGGTTGCAGCAGCACAACGGACACAACACAGGCAACATGGTTCATTATTGATTGCGCAACGCGGCGATTTGCCAGTAATCGCACTGCGCGCATTAAACGATTTTGCGGAGGCAAGAGGAAAGTTGGATGATTTACACCGTATCCACGTTCGCACTGCGTGCGTGACCGTGCATGTGCGCGTGCATGAACACTTGGGCGCGGTACAAACTTTGTAATGTGAGTAGCCTCTAACTCATTCATTTCATTGGATAATATGCCGGTGTGGTGAGGGGAAGTCCCTGATTGATTGAAGAGATTCTTGTAAAAGTGGCCCAGCCGCAGCCTCTGTTCTGCAGGCATAACTTATCGATCACAAGTGGCTTTTCTCAGGCTCAACAGATAGATCACAGATAAACAGAACCATTTTTAGTCAAGAAAAAAGGCTCTTGATGAGCACTTCAGCGTGAGAAATCGGAGGTGTGGCGTGAGAGCGTGTGGAGCCAATCAAATGCGTGACTCTCACGGCCAATGCGTGAGAGTTGGCAGCTCTGAATTATAAAACGGGTGCTTCCCATCCTTAAATGTGATTGGCTGAGCTGCGTTCCATGCTGTTGTAAAATCAGTGTAACCCACTGGCAGACCGCAGCACAAAATATCCCTGCGCCACTGTAAACAGACATAGCGTTGCCTAGCAACCAACTACTCTGCGCTCCACTTCCTCGTTAGGTCACATTTGTCTTTTGTAGACTTTTGTCAACAAAATGTCAGACTTTGTGGTGAATTTTGATTTGCTGGGTGGCCTGAGCCTGGATGAGTGGTTGGAGGAGCTGCTTGGTGTCTGTTAAAAGACGCTGAATTCACCACCAGCAACAATGTTTTCGCCGGTGTGGTAAAGAAACTCCGCCGAGAAGGACGTGACAAATCTTCCCACCACCAAGCCATAACCGAGGCAGACTGCCAGAAGATGAAGCACTTTCAGGCACGAAGCTCAGACACACCTTGGGGGCTTGACTGTAAAGTCTGGTTTGACGTGCAGCTTCATATGGGACGCAGGGCGAATGAGGGCAACCGCTGATTAAAGGCCGACTCCTTCAGCATTCGCCACGACGAAGATGGCCTAAAATATGTCACCCTGTCTTTGAACAAATGCACAAAAAATCTCGAAGATGCTGCCGAAAAAACATAGACAGTCTGAGGGGATTCATATATGAGCAGCCGGGTAACCCACTGTGTCCGGTGGCCTCCCTGGAGAAATAGCCTACCTCTCCCTGCTGCCTCCTGATCCTCCTGCCTTTTATCTCCACACAAAGTGGACACAGTGGGCTCTAGTTTCACAGACCCGGCGAGGCGGGGACACAGCGCAGCTGCGCTTCGCCAACTGGGTGTGGCCAGGCGGATTTTCCAAGTTTGGCACGCCGTGCTCGGTGGCGCAAGGACTCCGTCATCCCTCCTGCCGGCGGAGGGGAGGAGAGAAGGCGTGGAGTGGGTTTGACACAGCCGATTCACATTTAACCAATCAAATGAGCCCCTGTCCTCGCCTTTAAAATGCGCTGGGCGAAGGCGTAATGAAAGTTTACACAGCTGACATGGAGGTCTACTGCCGCAGGCGGAGCGGAGCTCAGGAGACCGGCGCGGAGCGGAGACCGGCGAGCAGTGCGGACACATCACCAAAACCTCACAGACAGGCTTCCGGAATGTCAGACACATGAACGATGCAATAAATACCGAAAAAAAAAACACTATTCAATGCTACGATCACAATCAGCACATACATATATCTCCATATCAACTGTCCCGTCACAGCTGATGTCAGATCAAAGGAGATTGGCACCGTTTGTGCTGATTGTGAGGTTTTGGTGATGTGCGCCAGGCAGCCAAACTTCCACTGCGCCGGCTCCGCTCCGCCTTGCGCTGAAAGTAGACCTGGTTTCAGATGGCGAGCTTTTGGCGCACCTCGGCGAAGCCTTTTGGCACGAAACTGTCACTGCGCCAAGCCGAATCTGTCGGCACCTCCTCCCGCTGCGCCGCCACGCCCATCTCAGCGAACCTCCGTCTTTGAAACTTGAACACTGTCCGCCTCTGCCGCTTCGCCGGTCGAAACTAGCTTTGCGCGGGGTTCGCCTCACTGCGCCACCCCGCGCTGCGCCGGGAAACTAGAGCCCACTGTGTCCGGTGGCCTCCCTGGAGAAATAGCCTACCTCTCCCTGCTGCCTCCTGATCCTCCTGCCTTTTATCTCCACACAAAGTGGACACAGTGGGCTCTAGTTTCGCAGACCCGGCGAGGCGGGGAACAGCACAGCTGCGCTTCGCCAACTGGGTGTGGCCAGGCGGATTTTGCAAGTTTGGCACGCCGTGCTCGGTGGTGCAAGGACTCCGCCATCCCTCCTACCGGCGGAGGGGAGGAGAGAAGGCGTGGAGTGGGTTTGACACAGCCGATTCACATTTAACCAATCAAATGAGCCCCTGTCCTCGCCTTTAAAATGCGCTGGGCGAAGGCGTAATGAACGTTTACACAGCTGACATGGAGGAAGAGAGCAGCAGCAGCAACACACACTCAGGACAAAGAGGCCAGTCTTGACTGGTGGAATGTTGCTGGAGGTACCTGCCATCCTTCTGTCCATCCATCTGTCCATCCATCCACCCATCCATCTGTCCATCCATGCATCTATCCTTACATTCGTCTTCCTCATTCCCGTCTTTCCATTACCTACCTGCCTCACATCTCTCTTTTTCCAGCTCTGTCACCGTCTGTTAAAGTTATTGATTTTTACGAGCAAATATAAATTTAACTGTGAAGCCTCCATTTTTAATGAATGTTTTTACCTCAAAGGATAATCCTCGCCATATTCATATAAATAGCCTACATGTTTGTTTTGCAACTTTCAGCTCCATCACTCACTGATGCAACAACACACTAGAGATTAAAACAAAGGTTGAAGTTTTTACATTCGCTGTTCTAAACGTCCAGAGTCTGGCAAGGAACTGATGCATTTTACATTTTCAATTTGTGTGGAATCAGGGTTTCCGTTAGAAAAAAAATTGGCACTGGACAACGTGACCGACAGGTTTTCAATTTACCGGACAGATGTTTGAAATTCCGGTCAAATATTATCTGAATTTATTGAGCTTAAAATTATATGCAGGCTATATAAGAATATCAAGGCATGTCAATTTATAGCGTAATCTTTTTATTGAAAAGAGGCTGTATCAAATTAAATGAGTGCCGTCAACTGACTCACGTGCGTAACGTCTAAAATAAATAAATAAATATTGCACAAGCCTGTGCTCTTTTAACATGAACATTGCATACAATTGCAAACAACTGCAACTACAATTTGCAAACACAAAAAAAGGCTCATACCATTTTAATAACGCGGCGTGCTGCCAACTTGAAATCAAATAGATGCAATAAAAACTTAATTCAGCAGCTGAATTAAAATCAAAAGTCTCAAGTGTCTCTCCACAACTTGCAATGTGCATCAGTCTTGTGACCTTGTTCTCCCCCAGGCGACTTCGCTGAGCTGTTTTGATCCGGTTCTGCAGAAAAAAAACCCTCTCTCTCTCTCTCTCTCTCTCTCTCTCTCTCTCTCTCTCTCTCTCTCTCTCTGATACACTGGAGACAGGGATCACGCAGTCTATTTTTTTTTTTTTTTAAACAGTAATAATAATAATAATAATAATAATACTATAAATAAAATTACGTGGAAATTGACTGTTTTAATAAAATTCAAATTGTGAATATTTTCACCGGACATTTACAAATTAAAAATTAGTCCGGTGATTACCGGATAACGGAAACCCAGAGTGGAATATTTATATATATGGAAGAAGAACTGTGTAGTTAACAGGAGCAGCTCCAGACACCATGACTGGAAAAAAGACATCACCGTACTGGACACACTGTTTGACTGACAGGTGATCAGGTTGGGTTTCCATGACGCTGCCAAACGGTGCCAATCTCCTTTGATCTGACATCAGTTGTGACGGACAGTCGATATGGAGATACATTTATGTGCTGATTGAGATAGTAGCATTGAATAGTGGTTTTTGTGGGTATTTATTGTTAATGTGCCTGACAGTCTGTGAGGTTGTGGTGACGTGTGTGCACTGCCCGCCTGTCAGCCAAACTTCCACTGCGCCGGCTCCGCTCCGCCTTGTGCTGAAAGTAGACGTGGTTTCAGATGGCGAGCTTTTGGCGCACCTCGGCGAAGCCTTTTGGCACGAAACTGTCACTGTGCCAAGCTGAATCTGTAGACACCTCCCCCCTGCTGCGCTGCCACTCCCATCTTTGCTCACCTCAGTCTTTGAAACTTTCAAATCGTCCACCTCTCCCGTTTCGCTGGTCGAAACTAGCTCTGCACGGGGTTCGCCTCACTGCGCCACCCCGCGCTGCGCCGGGAAACTAGAGCCCAGTGTGACAGCACCGATGTATGGTAAATTAACAGTATACTTTTATTATTATTGTTATTGTTACAACTGATGTTAGTCATAGGCCTACGTCTGAGCAAAAACGCACCTGTCGCCAAACGCACACCACCAAAAGAGGAGTCCAAACATAACTGAACACTATTTTAACAATTGCACTATTAATGGAAATATCCAATTCAACATTAACGAGCCCAAATAGCCTGATGTGACATGATGATGGCACTAGATGAAAAAGCAATCTTAGCGTCTGTGTTGCTTGGCAACCGTTCTGTCCACTCTATCTTGCTTGGTGGAAGAATGAATAGTTCTCAGTTTTATTGTTGCATTATTACCAATAAATTATTGATTTTTTTTTTTCTTGTGTGTTTATTTTATGGGCTATATGTAGGGTAACCGTTTAATATTAGAACGCCCCTCAGCTAGGGCTGGGCGATATACCGAAAATTTATCGATACCGAAATTTATAACGATAACCGACGTCACTTTGCTCATGTCGGTCTGTTCGGTATTTTAAAAAAAACAAAATAAAAGTCGTTTTTGTCTTTTTTGGCTGTGTAGGCAGGCATGTTCATGTCCCTTTAAGACGCTGTACTACGTGTCCAGCGTGTGTGGTCACGTGACTCCACCCCTCCAGTCTGCAACAGGAAGGGAACAGTGTTGCCAACTTGGCGACTTTCTCGCTAAATCTGGCGACTTTCCAACTCCCCATGGTGACTTTTTTTGTCAAAAGCGACTAGAGACAAATCTAGTGACTTTTCCTGGTGTTATTGGAGACTTTTCTGGTATTTTGGAGACTGAAAGCTCGTGTCGTTCCTCTGCAGTTCCTGTTCTCAGCGAGCAGCGGGTGCTGCCGCGAGCCCCTCCCCCGCCCCAAAGTCCTCCCAGGCGGTCACAGCCTCCAGCTGCAGTCAGGAGAGGAGCAGAGAGGAGACCCACCACTCCGCCTGCAGGCAGCAGATGAATCACACATGCACAAAGCCGCGTTGATCGCGCCCTTATTCCTCTCCTACAGCGCCCATTACAGTCCATTACAATCACATGCAAATCGCAAATTATGCAAATTAGGCGATGACGTCATTTGGCGACTTCTAGCGACTTTTAGGAGAGCCAATAGCTACTTTCCTTACTGAGGAGTTGGCAACACTGGAAGGGAAAGAGACGCTGAGGATGGAGGACGGCTCAAATGTAGAAGCGGCTCGAAGTCGATTCAGTCGAGGACGACTTGCTTATCATATTTTATACTTTAAACTTGGTTTGACTGTCAG
>NC_043992.1:40068865-40106365 GCF_902150065.1 Myripristis murdjan | reverse complement strand
GGGAGGTTGAGAGACACAGAGAGCTGTTCATGGTGACAGAAGTTTAACGGTAATGTTAAAAAGTTGAAGCTTTTTTCTCCTGTACCCGGGTTGCTTTTACTGTAAGGAAGCCACAATAAATTCATTATCAAAATTCTAACCGCTCACTTTGTTTAAATACTTTTACTTTTACTTCTAATACTTAAGTACAGAAAATATCAGAAAATTACTTTTGATACTTAAGTACAATAAATGTCAGGTACTTTAAGACTTTTACTCAAGTAATATTCTAAAAGGTGACTTTAACTTCTACCAAAGTCATTTTCTGGTGAGATACTTGTACTTTTACTCAAGTATCGCTTTCAAATACTTTATACAAGACTGACAGAGACAGAGTTTAGTGACAGTGAAGGCTTTTGTACACCGAGTCCTGAGCGTTTTTTTAAAAAAATCTGTCATCTGATGAAAATGGTCACTGGCCCAGGAATCTGAAGCGTTTTGTTATTCTATCATTTTCCAAAATTCAAACACTGATAGCATCCAATCCTGAGAAGGTGTGAGGAGCAGCGAGGAGGTTGACAGGCCAGACCCAAACTGGAATCCTGGGAAAAGTGGCACCGGCTGATCACCACAGGAACCGAAAGCTCTCATTTCAGTTTCAGCCTCGACACACGGAGCAGATCCAGGCCAGCAGCTGTCCTGGGATCAGTCTGTTCAGCACACCTTTCTGCAGAGCCATTTCCACTGAGGTGCCGATCGCCCCACGGTCTGGTCCCGTCCACGCCGCCAGCAGGAAGCAGGAGGTGAGCGGTTAAAGTCTGCAGACCCGGCACCGACTAACTCCTGCAGAGCTACAGACCGAGGGCTTTACCTGCTTTACTTGCCTTGTACTGACACCTCAGTATTTTCAGTTTCTGGCAGCCCTGTCCCGTTGTGTGTTGGATCCCCACCGCTGCCAGCTCTCTCACTTTATATCACATGACGTCCTCATGTGGTCAGACAGCGTGGATTTGGAGTTGGACGTTGTCCTCTGTCCAGACAGCGAGCAGAGCCCTGATGTCTTCTGGACAGCCTTGTTGCCGCTTGTTCTCCATTTTTCTTTTCTCTGTTATTTTTCTGCCACAAAGCGAGCTGCTGCACTGACATCTGCACTCAGCAGCTGCAACGTAGCCCCACCCACCGCCAGGTAGGCCCCGCCCATCAGCTTTAGCTCCAGCTCAGAGCTGGGTCAGCCTGGTTGTCTGGCTCATAGGGATTCTCTGTGCTCTCAGCAGCTGGAATGATTTTCTGAATAAGGTGTCTATATGCGCTGCAGCAACTGGAATATTCTGTTTACATGTTACTTGGCATGTTCCCATGTTTCGGTGTATTCCATGCTCTGATGTAATGCAACACTCAACCTGCGGGGGGCGGCAGTACGCTTATAGGCGTCTGGGCTGCCGGAAATACAGAAGAAGAAGCAGAAGAAGTCGCTATTTCAAGTCTTTGATCAGCTGAAGGCAGACTGCAGTCTCCTGGCTCTTGCTGCTGTTCGCCATGTCGTTCTCCCCGCTTGCAGTAACCATAGCAACAAAGACGCCCCAGGATTCCTTGTGAATCGAGCATGTGCAGACGTGACTGAATATTCCAGTACGGGGCATTTTCAGATTAAGGTGTTTACATGGCACAATATTCTGGTTAAAACAGGCACATGCCAGGGGTCTGATTCAGAATATTCTCCAACTAGAATATGACCTTAATCTGGTTATTTTTCCTGCCTCGAAGAATCGCTTATACCACTCATGCCGAGGTGTGTGTGTGTGTGTGTGTGTGTGTGTGACTGAGGAGCACACACCCACCGGCGCTGTCTGAAGCGTAGTGCGGTGAGAACAAAGTTCAGCAGCGCACTGACATAGCTTGTGTAACAAAGTGAAGAGTTGCCACTCCGCTATATTTTCATTGGCTAACAGCAGCCAACACTGGCTTAGCTTGTCTATTCAGAGAAGAGGTATCACTTCGGATTATTTTTCAATCTATGTTATCACATGCATACTACTGCTCATTCATTGGTAGCTGAATTGTTAGGTCTGTTTGATAAGTAATTTAAAATTTTTAAATAATAATAATTTAACATATTGTTAAATTTTAAAAAAGCCAACATGATGCAGGTCAAATACTAAAAAAAGACTATTGACTAAAACTAGACTAAAATACATTGTAATTTAGTCGACTAAAACTACACTAAAATACTTTGGATTTTCTTTGACTAAAACTAGACTAAAATGCCAAGACTTTTCGTCGAGTAAAATGTGACTAAACAAAAAAGAATACAAGTTGACTAAATATGACTAAAACTAATGAGGGCATTTGACACAAGACTAAGACTAAAACTAAATTGAAAAATAGCTGACGAAATTAACACAAACAGAAATGTGTTAGAATAATAAAATGAACTATTTCATTCCAAAAACCGCGTGGCATGCAACACGTGGAGATAGAGTTGTCGCATTGCCACAGACATCCGATTACGGCCACTGCTGTTATATTAATTTCCAATGCGATGTTGTGCTCTTCATTTTAAAGTTATTGGTTTAGTTATAGTTGTATGTATAGCGAGCAATTTTGCGCTGCGCCTCCAAGCAGCCATGCCAAGACGTGTCTGTGACACACACACACACACACACATGCGCACACACACACACAATGGACACATTTAGTTTATAAATGCACAGCCACGAACCTACTGTATTATGTCCTTTAATGTAATACATTTGTAATGTTATAGTACCATATATATATATATATGTTCATAATTGCTCTTTATCGTGGCAAAAACTCATTTTATCCAATTACTCGATTACTCGACAGAATTTTTGGTCAAATACTCGATTACAAAAATATTCGATAGTTGCAGCTCTAATTCTGAATAATACAGGAATATGGTGTGCTTGTAAACGTGGCCAGTGTGAGTCAATTGTTTTATTCTAATCTGGCCGCTGTTTGTCAGATTAGTGAAGGCAGTGACTCCCAGTCATGTCCACGTCCCAGTCTCAAAACACATCAGCACCAACAACATTTTCCGTGGATTTTTATTTTAGTTTAGTTAGCTTTGTAGTGTGCAATATCATTTCACTTAGTTCTCTTTTTTTTCTAAAGTCTATTTGAAAATCTGCAGAGGCTGTTTTTGATGATGACAGCGACAGAAAGAAATTCAGTTTTAAACAAAAGTTTGCTCACTCTGCGTTAAACACCCCATGAAGTGAGACGCTTTGTTGATTTGATGTATTTCCTGTTGAAACAGGAGGTTTGGGGGCGGGACGCGGTGCAGGGAAGGATCACTCAGAGCAAACCAACAGGATCTCAGTTTGGGACAGAAACAGACTTTTATTTTGAAGGGACAGGTGGATGAGAGAGGATGTCTAAAGGTTTGAGTGGGTATTGGTTGAAATTTTAATTTCAAGCCACTAGAGCAGGATGACATCACTGTTTAAGACGCTCTGTCTGACAGGAAGTCGAGGTCACCTGAGGTCATATGAGGTCGTTTCATGGCGTGTATTTCTGTGGAATGAAACTGTGGAATTCTCTGGTGAATCGGTTAAAATTCTGTCCAGATACTTCTAATAAATCGCATTAAAAAAAAGAGTGAAGGGACAGTATGAACTTATGGAGTAACATTTACGTTAAGATGATGGTCTTTGTTATTGTTTTTGTTTTGTTGTTTGGCTCGTGTCCTTTTATTAAATTATGTTAGCCTAATCACAATTATAACTGTCAGACTGTCTAGTTTGTGTTCTGTATTTATTAATGGGAAAGTGGCAGATGATGCAAGCTTCTCCTCCTGCACCTGTTCAGGTCATGGCTGCTTGGTGTGTAATGAGCTTCCTGTCCTTAGACACCTCTCACTCACCTGACTGGTCGCTGGACTGACTGACAGCCGGCTTGGCCCCGCCCAGGCAGACGGAGAGGAAGAGGAGGGTGGAGATGAAGAACGCCTTGCAGAGAGACACTGTTATTGTGCCAGTCCCTAATCAGCATTGTTATTCATAATGGGAGCATTGAATTTCAATGAAGCACACAAACACTCCTCTTATGAGTAAAAACAGATCAGACCTGGCAGTGCCCACGCCTGCGAAAAATGTCTGAGCCATTTTTTCAGCCAGATGTAGAGGGATATCTCATTTCTCATGTAGGGTCCATGGCATGGCCAAGGGTCAATTAACGCAGCAGAACTCAAATTGTATAGCGCATGCATATGAAATATCTATTATATATCTATATCTAAATAGGTAGACAGGTCAACAGGTAGATCCAACCCAGCAATCTGATTGGTCAATCAGACGTTTAGAATGTGCTCAGATAAGCATGACATCACTTTTTCATCATCACTGAAAATATTACTCAGCCTATTTCTTATTGCCTGAGTCTGTATGGTTTCCATGACAACACGGAACATTTCTCTGAAACCTGCATCAAAAGCTGCTGTCAACTGTGTTTGCTTTGTCAATTTTGATTTCTTTGGCGACCTGAGTTTGGTCAAATGTCTACAAGACTACCTGACAAACACCGGGCAAACAGCTGATTTTTCAGCTGTAAGGAAAGAAGAGCTAAACAAGATCCTCCGTGAATTTTATGGAGCTTTAATTTCTATGATAAAGAGAATGAAATGCCTCAGCAAATTCAGCACCACGGACAGTACCTGCTGAGGCAGCGTCAGCACCACGGACAGTACCTGCTGAGGCAGATTCAGCACCACGGACAGTACCCGCAGAGGCGGATTCAGCACCACGGACAGTACCTGCTGAGCCTGATTCAGCACCACGGACAGTACCTGCTGAGCCTGATTCAGCACCACGGACAGCACCTGCTGAGCCTGATTCAGCACCATGGACAGTACCCGCCAAGGCGGATTCAGCACCATGGACAGTACCTGCTGAGCCTGATTCAGCAACAGTACCTGCTGAGCCTGATTCAGCACCACGGACAGTACCTGTCAGATTTTCCACAGAGATGTGCGGCTATAACTTGTAAATTGTTATTAATGCGTTAATGTTACCAGTTATTAATTAGGGCCCGAGCACTGTCCCAGTGCGAAGCCCTATTGTATTTGTACCATTTCTTTCTTATTATTATTATACCTACGTGTCATTAGGCCTTAATTTGACCTCCTAAACATGCTCAAAAACTTACCAAATTCGGCACACACATCAGGTCTGGCGAAAAATTCGATAAAATCAAAAATCGAACCCCCCAGGTGCAAAAATGGGCTCGGTAGCGCCACCTAGGGACGCAAAGGCAGCCCCTGCGGCCCACAGGAATGTGATAGAAAGACCAAACCAACACCGAAACATAGATCTCATCAAGTCCGACATTTTTCGTGCTGTGCCCCCCACCTAAAACCAACAGGAAGTCCGCAATTTGCATTTGAAAGTCACGTTTTCGCCCAAATTTCCACTTTGCATGAAATCTATCTCCTCCCAGGGCGTTAATTTTATCGGCTTGCAAATTTCATAGATGACAGAGAACATAGTGCTTAACAAAAGTTCTGAAGGAATTTACATTCCTTTTAAACCGTTTGGATTTCAGAAGGACGCAAAGTCTGAGTGTCCACAAGCACCACCTCCACTTTTTGCCATGGACCCTGGTGTGCCTGCTGTGAATAAACAGGCACTTGCCCTGACAATGGGCACTAATTAGGCCCCTGGTGACTAAAGTAAAAGTCTGACAGCTTTCAAACCTATGCCGATGGAAAGAGGACGCATATTCCTACAAAACTATATATCATGGTGTGGATTGGAAAAAGTTTGTGGCCACTGAAGAGTTGTTCAACAGGTTTGGACTCTGGTTTCTCTGCTCTGCACTGTTCTCCCTCCCCTCCTCCACTCTTCTGACTCACAGTAGCTGCCTGCAGCCTTCTCCCAATGCACACTCATTGGGAAGGAGCAGTAACAACTGCTCCTTCCCATTTGTGACCGGTGCCACAGCCACCGGGCACAAATGGGCACGCGGCAGCACGGGTGCGAGGGCCCGTCCAACGCTGCTTGCAGCTTTAATTATCTTATTAATTAATTTGAATCCCACAGGTGGAGAAACACTGGCTTATCTTGTAAATTTGTAAAATTTTCCTCATAAATTTACTACTTTAATCTAAGAGAATATCTTCTTGTAAATTTATAACTTTAAAATCTAGATTATTTTGCGTTTGTTTTCCTCACTGTATTATTCCCTGTCCCCTGTCCCCCTGTATTTTCCCCCCACAGTGGCCCTAACACACAGTTGTACAGCTGCTGTGAAAGCTGCAAAAGAACCCCAAAACAGCCTGAAGTGCGCCGTCCTGCGCCGGTCGACGTGGCTGCAGCTCCCCGCTCAGCACACGCGGTTAAACAGCTGGCGGGCCCCGGCACCGCCGCATCATGCTCCTCAGTCACACACACACACACACACACACACACACACACATACACAGACTGTTCAAATAATCAGCCTGTCAAAACCCGCAAAACCAGTCGGCCATGTCTCCTGCCTGTAGCCTATTTTTCACCAGTAATTAGCAAGATTAATTTGAAGAGAATATATAGTTAATATTCAAAAGTCACTTTTTATACTGGAAAATAATGTGAGGAATCATGATTTCATTATGTTTTTATGAAGCCAGTCGTTAACTGTATGGTGGCTTAATTTCACACCTCCAAAATGTGTCTGAGGAAAAAAACACAAAATAATAAGAGAATTTTTAAGCTACAGGACGTTATTTAAAAAAAAAAAAAAAAAAACTCAGACTCTCACCCCAGATCCGTTATCAAAACCTGCCGTTTTAATGTTGCCCTGCTCACCTAGGAAGCCGTGACACCTCGGGGTTGTCTTGCAACACGACATGTTTTGCTTGTGTCTCCGGGTGCTATCGGTATAGAATAGTCTTTTCTATACCGATATAGAAAGCCAGCAACACCGTCTCGCTTCATTTATTTCTATCTCCCCTTACAGGTGAGGAAAGGATGCTATCGGTATAGAAAAGTCTTTTCTATACCGATAGCACCCGGAGACACAAGTTATTGATATAAAGGGTTGCTTGCTGGATCTTTTCTGAAAAGATCCAGCAAGTGTAATAGATATGAACATATGTGTGTAAAACTAAGAGAAAGATAACGTATAGTTTAAATGGTTAAGGTGCACTCTAATGTGTTTTACTTAATATTTGGAAAGAGGCATTTCGAAATAATATTTCAAGATATTTCTTAAAATATTTCTTCATTTTCGTTTTTTATTCCAGCAGAGAAATGTGTTCTTATCGATTGCTCTTGTCTTCCGGGTTTCGCCTGTAGAGGGCGCATGTGATCTATTGTTCCGGCAGAGAAATGTGTTCTGATTGATTTCCTGGTCTTCCGGGTTTCGCCTGTAGGGTGCGCATGTTGCTGACGGCTTGTTCAATACAGTTTGAACCTGAAGCCAGCAACACCGTCTCGCTTCATTTATTTCTATCTCCCCTTACAGGGGTGTAACACAAGCAACCCTTTATATCAATAAAATCTCAACGTTTGTACTTGTTCACACCGTTCGTATTTCTGCGGAAGACGACCGCGGGCTGATAGGAGCGGGGATCATTAAAGTTAAAGAATTGTTGAATTAGGTTCAGATCGATGTAGTGGATGTATGCCGAATTTAAGGGCAGATCAAAACGACCACTAAAATATTCCTGACGCTGTGCTAGCAGGTGTACGCTTTCACAGGTAAGTAGGCTAAGAAAATCGCGATAGTTTTAACGGAGTTTTGGCTCATTTCTAAATAACACGGACATTCTCAGTCGTTTGGTCTGATCCTTTAATCCGGAGCGACTCGGTGTGTAACAGCAGAGGAAGATTGCATGACTATTAAAAGTTATTCTGAAAATAATATAAATGGCAAGGCCAATACAACCCCAAGCCGTGTCAGCTCCAGGGTCCATAAGGGAAAAGGAGAAAAGAGCGTTCACTTACACTGACAGCAGCTCGGGTCGGTCCGCTCGGGATGAACCAGTCGGAGTTTATAGACCGAGACTCCCGGTGGAGAGCGGGGCAGGACGGGGTGGGGTGTCCCGGCAGGCGTGCGAGGCGAGGCAGGACCGAGGTTTTCCCAGGCTTGCTGTGTGTGTGTGTGTGTGTGTGTGTGTGTGTGTGTGTGTGTGTGTGTGTGTGCTGGCTCAGATGGGCTCACCTCGATAGAGCCCCGCCGCACCGGGAGCAGCGGGAGGAGGAGGGGGAGGTGATTAACGGGACCATTCACGAGTCTCGACAGTAAATCTCCAGAAGTAGCGGCACCGACGGCGACCAGGTGCGTGCACCGCCGCTGCGCGCCGAGCGCCTGCCTGCCCGAAAAGTGCGGAAAAGGCGCAGGGAGCGAAGTGAGGCTGAAGGAAGTACACACACACACACACACACACACACACACACACACACACACACACACACACACACACATACCAGTTGCGACATCATCCGCGGCATTTCCCAACCTGCCCCTGACTCACTGCTCAAACTTTATCAGCAGTCCTATCCTGTACAACAGCAGATCACACACACACACACACACACACACACACACACACACACACACACACACACACACACACACACACTCGATCTGGTGTGAAAACAGCCTGTCTTAGGCTCTAGGCTATTTCTCTAGAAATGTGGTTCTGTCTATATGCTTTATATCTATAGATGCAAGTCTCCATGAATATCTATGAGGCCCATTCTATAAGTTGTGTGTCTATACATTCAAGTCTAGATCGCATGTGTATATGCAACATTATTATTTTACACTACTACAACACCAATAACAATAATAATAATAACAGTAAATATACTTTATCGATACATTACCTTTCATACGGGGGTTCAGCTCAAAGTGCTTTACAATAAAGTGAAGAAAAACAAGAGAATAAAATAAAGCCAGGCAATTTAATACAAGTGCAAATCTTCCGTTATAAAACCAGGCAATCAAATGAAAAAAAAAAAAAAGCAGAGGCAGCAGAAAACAAAAGATATTTAAAAGGAGGTAAAACAAATTAAGATATAGACACAGTAAAATATGTAGAAACAAAGGAAGACAAAAATGTAAAACAAAGGAGAACAAAAAGCAGGAAAACATGTACAAGAACAGAATAGAAGAATAAAACAAAGGAAGCATGACAATTACATTTTTCTATTGTGATTTAAAAGCTGCAGCTCCTACAGCCTTTGGCAATGACTACTTGTATATGTATATGTATGTATGTATGTGTATATGTATATGTATAATATGGACATGCTATTCTATCTGTTACATCTACACACAGAAAAATAATAGTTCTAAAATGGCAGTTCCATGTAGAACCATGAGCTACTGAAGAACCACCCATTTCATGGATGGATCCTTGTTTGGGACAAAAAACTGAGAATGGTTCTGCTCTGAACCGAGCGGCTCCACCAGGAGGAATCTGCAACGGTTCACTTAAAGCTCCACTGTGAGGAACTGTTTTTGGTTTCAGTTGGCACCTTTTTTAATCCTTTACAAAAAAAAGAGAGAGAGAGAGAGTTAAATGAAATTATTAATGTCACTGTAATTTAACTTTAATTTACCTTCAGTGTGTCCCGGGCCAGGCTTTGCAGCGCTTGGTGTTTCAGCAAACGTTTGAGGGTCAAGGAGACAAAAACCTGAACACAGTTTTCAAACGGTGGGCCAGTGCCCTCAGGGTTACACTGTCAACCTTCATTTTGTATTGGGTGGTTGCACCAGCTGTACTCTCATCCTCTCCAAACTCAGCACGTAGCCTCTTCTTCTTCCTGGATCTTTGACAAGGCAGTGCAACTTGAGCCTCATTTTGCAGTTTGACGTTTGCCCAACAAAGTTGTCCGCTCACCTCTGGACAGTTTCAGAATCCATGGCGTATTCCCTGAGGTTCTCCTGTGGGGAGCGGGACGATGAGCTGTCAGATTCATTCCAGCTGTTTGGAGATGTTTAGACAGAGCAGGCATCAGAGGTCAAGGCCTCCATGTTGGCTTTTGCCTTCACGTGCACAGATGGTTTCATGTTTTCATTTTCAGTGATGGCTGTGAGTGTCACTTCAAGCTCAATGCAATGCTAGTTCAACGTAGAGACTTTTGTCCAGGGAACCAAAAGATCCA
Organism: Myripristis murdjan; assembly: GCF_902150065.1. Taxonomy (NCBI): domain Eukaryota; kingdom Metazoa; phylum Chordata; class Actinopteri; order Holocentriformes; family Holocentridae; genus Myripristis; species Myripristis murdjan. The sequence goes on along the minus strand of NC_043992.1, from coordinate 40,096,268 downwards.
AACATCTTTCACCCACCACCATGTCTCTCCGATGAGCAGAGGTGGGAAGTAACGAAGTACAAATACTTCGTTACCGTACTTAAGTAGATTTTTCAGGTATCTGTACTTTACCTGAGTATTTAATTTTCTGCCGACTTTTTACTTTTACTCCCTACATTTGAACACAAATATCTGTACTTTTTACTCCTTACATTGTCAAAACAGGCTCGTTACTTCTCTCTCCCTCTCTCTCTCTCTTTGGTGGGGGCGGGCGGGCTCGTTACCGCCAAGAAAAACATTACAGCACCTGCACCGGCACCGTGCGAGAACAAAAGGCAGAGAAACTTTCCAGGCTACAGCAGCGCACTGACATAGATTGTGAAACAAAGGGAAGAGTTGCCACTCCGCGCTATTTTCACTGGCTAAGAGCAGCACACTGGCTTAGCTTGTCTATTCAGAGAAGAGGTATCACTTCGGCTTATTTTTCATTCTATGTTATCACATGCATACTTCTGCTCATTCACACAGGCATACTGCTGCTCATTCATTGGTAGTTGAATTGTTAGGTCTGTTTGATAAGTAATTTACATTTTTAAAACAAATAATAATTTAACTTTTTACTTTTACTTTTTACTTTTGTACTTAAGTACATTTCAGAGCCTGTACTTTCTTATGTTTACTTGAGTAAAGAAGTTGAATTGGTACTTCTACTTTTACCAGAGTCTTTTCTCACACAAGTATCTTTACTTCTACTTAAGTACAGAATGTCAGTACTTTTGCCACCTCTGCCGATGAGTGACTGGCACCTGTGATGAGTATCGTGGGCAATTTCTTCCCAAACACCCATTCTCTGATAGGAATACAGCAATGTCATTTAACACCGAGAAAAGGGACACACTGTCAATGACCACACCTGTGGTATCGGCAAGCTCCAGATTTAAAACGTGTGCGCAGCACCAGACGTGCACATGCCCCGGGACATGGGCTGACAAGAGAACCAAAAACCCTCGGTACTCCCCTTGCATGTTTGCTGCCTGCACATTCAGTGATGTCAGCTGCATTTAGCTGAGTACTTGCTTAGGCAGATCTGCAAAATCCTGACCAGAGGATGTCTGGCAGTTTACTACTGCAAGCAGCCTCTGGTTAAGTTCATGCGTCTCATACCTGGTTATTATGGAGCACTGGTCTTTGCACCAGATATCTTGGACAGGGTCTGTTGGAACGGAAAACATTTCAGCTTGTTTGACTTCATTAGCAATGTTTTCTTTGATGAAACGTCCAATAATCTCCATTCCTGAGCTGAGCTGTTGTTTTGGAGCGGAGAGTGACGTGCGACCCTCCACCCTTGGCTGTGCCTGACTCGTGCAGCTTCTTACTGTTTTCAGTGCATGAATTAATTTACATGCTTTTGCAAACATGTATAAAATGTGCTGAGTAAAAGAACAAGCTCCTAAAAGGTGGCCTGTGGTCTACTGCAGCATCGTCCAGACTATAAGCAGCTTCTGATTTCCCTCCTACTCGATAACTAATCTGATTGTCATTCAACAGGCACTCGATGTCCCCTCTGCTGGCAGATATGTGTCTGTGCATTTATGTTGTGACTTTTCTCATGTTGTTTAGTTCTCTGCTGGATGTCATTCATTCCAACTGTGAAAGGATTCTCTTGTGTGGTAAAAGCGAGACATACTGAACAAGAATCAGTGTGTGTTTTTTCTCTGTATGTAAGCCATGAACATTTGGTGTCATTTTTGCACTGAAACACTTTCTTTACACATGTATTTTTTATGTTCTAACAACTAATTAACCCTAATCCCCTCTGTCCTCCTCCTCTTCATTTGGCGGTGGATAGTTGCTGCCGCTGGCCATGCTAACAGCATCTGTGATTTTGAATAAATGTGCAGGATCAGCCTCCACCTTTTTGTTTTTTTGAGGTTAGCTTTATTTTTGATTTGAACTTACAACTTTTAGATTCCACTCTTTCTCTCTCTCTCTCTCTCTCTCTCTCTCTCTCTCTCTCTCTTGATTTGATTATTTCCTGATTGACCTCTGGCATTACATTGATAGATGCATCCACATGAGGAGGTGGGGGGAGGATGAGGGCAGTGCTTCCTTCACCTTCCTTCACCAACTGGGACCGTGTATCCCCCGATCAGATGGGCTGCTTCAGCATCAACTGGACCAAATTTTCTCCCCACAGTTTTTTGCCCCATATTTTTTCAGTGCGTTGGTGTTTGTCAGAGTTGCCAGACTGCCAGTCCGAGCCTGCAAGACGTCACTGAAATGATGGGATGACGATTCATTTAAAAGCCGAGTCTCTTTTCCTGCTCTTTTTTTGTCCAAAAAGAATTAAAGGCAGTTCTGTCCCAAATCTCGGCGATTTGGATTCAGTGAATGGAGCAGTTCATTCAGTGACTGGCTGTTCATTGATGTTTTAAGGTTTTTGCTGCCTGATTCAGTCTTTGAGCAGCCACAACAGAAGGAGCTGCTGTTCTACTGAAAACTGTTTTTACAGACATACAGCTCTCTGTCACATTCATAATTCTGACTGTTTGCATGAGATGCGACTAAGACAGAGCAGAGCAAACGCCTTTCATCGCATCTGTTTTGGCTCATATTTCAGCAGCATGGACAGAGAGTGGAGGGCTAATTATCATTAGTCTTTTGTTTAAATTTCACAGGAAACCGGGCGCCCTGGTAGCTCACCGGATAGGAGCGTGTACCATGTGCTAAAGCTGAGTCCTGTGTCCTTGGTTTGAATCCGACCTCAGGCCCCGGGGCAGACCCAGGACTATGTATCTGGCCTGGGAACGCCTTGGGATCCCCAGGAAGAGCTGGTGGATGTGGCCATGGAAAGGATCATGTGGGCCGACCTCCTCAGCCTGCTGCCACCATGAGCCGGTCCCGGATAAGCAGTAGGAAAAAATAATATGGCATTGACATAACATGCCAATCTCTAGTAGGTAACCAATCGGCTGTTTAAAACAAAAAGCGAATATGGCACAAAATAATCAAATTCATTGTAGCTGCAAAGCATCAAGGCCCAGCCACACAGGCTGTGTTCAGTCTTTAATATCATGTTTGAATTCATTCGTTACTGGAAACAAAACACCTACAGTCACAGACACCTTTCGTTCTGCAGGATGTTGGCTCTTATCTAAAGCAGCTGGGAAAATTCCTCAATAGCACACGGTGGAAAATCATGGAGGACCGAGCAAGTTCACTCACTGACACTGATGTTCACTAACAGGAAAAATGTGGACCAATCAGAGGTCTAATTTCTTTTCATAGAAACATAAGCCTGAATGTGAGCAGATTGTGAGTCTAAACCTGATTCCAATGAGTGGCAGCTGCCATACTTTACCACACCTGACTGACACCTGTGACCTCAGACCAGACCAACAGGGATGTCAAGTAAATGTTGACATTAATAAGAATCACACAGTTATGTTAATTTAGTCTCATGGTGAACTATTATCAATGTGTTTTTTCTGCAGTGCTGCCTTTCTGTCAGCAGAGGGCGCTGCTGCTGTTCAGTTCAATAGAGAATTCCATTCCATGAAAGGGCGCAGCTGAACTGTTGAAGAATCCCCTTCAGGTTATGGCTTGTAGTTCTAACATCTGGCCAGCAGGGGGCTGTCTCCATTTGGCTGGACTTCCTGAGACTGGCGTCTGCTACGCTGTAGCGTCTTCAAAATAAAAGCACACACCTCGTACTCTGTAACCTCTTCAAAATAAGAGTATCTAAGCCCTGATTCCTACGCAGTGCCGTTTGATGTTCAGCTTCGTTTTACACAAATCAGTTTGTTCCCCATTTAACTTCAGTGGTGAACTCGCTGTGTTTCCTGCCACTTCTGCGTTCTGCATGGAGGCTGTGATCCTGCCTCGCAGCTGCGGGATCAGCCTGACGTGCCTTCCTGCATGAAAACGGCTTTTCTACTTTCACTTTCAACCTCAACCGGATTAAGGACGTTTCTGTCTTTTCAGCCGCTTGGAAAAAAAACTCTGTTCAGTCAAAACCAAACGGAACGTCGACGAGCGGTAAGGACGATTATTTATTCGATTTTGTTTTGTTTATTACTCTTTTCAGCTGCTTTTTGTACACACACACACACACACACACACACACACACACACACACACACACACAGTCAGCAGTGTGGCAGCAGAAGCAGCAGCGTCTTCTCTCTCTGGGTTTCCTCTCCAGGTGAAGCTGAAAGTCTCTTGGATTTGATGTGGATGTGACTCAGCAGGTAAAGAGCCGACCAGGGATCATTAGAGATGTTTGATGAACAGGCTCCTACATTGTGTTTCAGAGCTGGAGGACTGGAGAGCACACTGGGACCAGCACATGTGGAAAGGCTTTCAAAACGGGGTTAACGTGTTTCAGCATCTAAATATTCATCATGTCATGATATTTAATGTTGACTGAGGACAAAATCATCTTTGTCTGAAATGTTTTACCTGTGTGTTTGACTGCTGACCAAAGTCTGTGTCAGGTGAGCTGTAATCTCAACACCTCATCGATGAAATATGCACCAAGTTACAGAACCAGTCTGACAGCTTGGAGAAAGTTGACTTGAGTTCATTTATTTTGCTGTTGATCCACCAAGAGAGCAAAACACCAGTTATTTCATGCTATATTATATTTCACTCTGCTATCACCTACTGTTTCAATACAAATGTTTTGAAACCTTTGAGTTTGAAAGCAAAACTACTTAAAATGACACAAACTCTGAAAAATTAGAAAAAGAATTATCAGAAAATCAGTAAAACAGAAAGTGATGAGACATCCTGTCATGGAAAGCTTGTTGTCATCAATCAGCCGCTGTGTTTGTGTCAAGGTGTCGGCTCGGCTATGGATGTGTGTGAGGAGAGAGAGGAGGGGCTCCCTGCCTCTGAAAGCACTCTGTCTGGGGAACATGACAGCCAGACCAAAGCTAAGAGGTGAGATGAGGATCTCTGACTGTCCATGACTGTTCTCCATCTCAGAGCTCAGCAGGCAAATCAGCACAGCAGCATTATTCACAGGAAAAGCTCTGTGTGTGTTCACACTCCATTTTACACACAGTGTTGTTTCTGAAGAGAAGTCACTCATTATTATCTTAGTATGTTAGTGTGACTAAGAAAGTAAAGCAGATCCCTTCACTGTGTTCATAATGTTTCTATCAGGATCCAGCAGGAGAGACCAGATCCCCCTGGACCTGAACCTGAACCTGGACCTGAACCTGAACCTGGACCTGGACCTGAGCCCAGCTGTGTGTCCATGAGGAGTGACCGCTCTAAGAGTCGATATATTGACTTCAAAGACGGCCGCCTCTCTGTGGATGATGGGTAATTATTTCAAACCGGTGATAAATCAGATGGTTTTCTGTCATCAGATTCATGAGATCCAGAATTGGTTCGACCCCTCAGACTCTGTTGACTGAGTTTCCTCTTTCAAAACTTCACATCCAATAATCCTGTGTGTGTGTGTGTGTGTGTGTGTGTGTCCTCCACAGAGTCCAGCAGCAGAGCTCAGAGGTTCCCAGTGCTCAGTCTGCCCAGCAGCATCAAACAGACCTGGCCTCCATATTTATGGTGTGTAAATGTACAACAACATACCAACTGAACAACAACCATTCTGCTCAGAATCGTCTCTGTGCTGCTCTCTGTATCTTTCAGCCTCTTTGACCTGGATTTGATTTTATGTTTTGTGTCCAGATTTGAATGTGGAAGTCAAATTCTGTTATTTTTCTGCTCCAGCTGCTGGAGGAGAACATCAACACCTTTGTGAAGAAGGAGCTGAAAAACCTGCAGAGGTCTCTGAGTCCAGATTACCCAGAATGCTCAGAGAGGCAGAGGGAGGATGAGGAGGTGCTGGACGGTGAGGAGGAAGAGCAGAGGAAGAGAAGCAGAGAGTTTTTTCTGCAGATCACACTGCACCTCCTGAGGAGGATGAAGCAGGAGGAGCTGGCTGAGCGTCTGTGGAGCAGTAAGTAAAACAACAAAAAAAAAAAAAATTCAATTTTAAATTTTAAACCAAAAATCTGAGTTCGAGTCAAACTGAAAAAATTAAATTAAGAGCCAAGTCAAACAGCCAATCAGATCAAAGCAGTTGTGATGCGTCAGGCTGTTGCTTGATAACAGATTATTTCAGCCTCTGACGCTTTTTACACACAAGAGTTTTTTCTCCTGGCCAGCAGGGGGCGGCTTCTCCTCCTCCTTCCTGCCGGTGAAAAGCAGCTTCCTGTTTTCCCGTCTCGTCCTGCTGGCTTCCCCGGGACAGCGGCAGCGCTCCGGCTGAGAACTTTATTCTCCCCAAATCCTGATCATGTGCAGCTCTTCATTTGTTTCTGCTGTCTGTTGTTTGGCGGCGGCTGCTTTGTGTTGTCGTCCTCTGATAGCTCATGTTTACAGAAGTGTTGTCATGGCAACACCTTGACCAATCAAGAAGGACAGCCCTTTTAGCTCCTCCTAAAAGTTCCTGGAGCAGGGCCCAAATCAGGTTCCAGGAAATTTAACCTGGAACAATGTTGTTCTTCAGGTCTCGGCACACCTCGCTAAGTTCTTACAGTCAAAAAGGACCAATAGATACATTTACCAGGAAATATTCACATTTCTCATATTTAATACAACATGGATTTGTTGGTGTTTTGTTGTTTGTTCATTCAGAAACTGCCGCTGCAGCGTGCCGACATGAACTCAAATCTAACCTGAAGAAGAAGTGTGAGTGTGTGTTTGAGGGGATTGCTAAAGCAGGAAACCCAACACTTCTGAATCAGATCTACACAGAGCTGTACATCACAGAGGGAGGGAGTGGAGAGCTCAATGAGGAACATGAGGTCAGACAGATTGAAGCAGCATCCAGGAAACCAGACACACCAGAAACACCAATCAAATGTGAGGACATCTTTAAACCTTTACCTGGAAGAGATCAGCCAAGAACAGTGATGACAAAGGGAGTGGCTGGCATTGGGAAAACAGTCTTAACACAGAAGTTCACTCTGGACTGGGCTGAACACAAAGCCAACCAGCATGTCCACTTCACATTTCCATTGACTTTCAGAGAGCTGAATCTGCTGAAAGGGAAAAAGTTCAGCTTGGTGGAACTTCTTCATCACTTCTTCACTGAGACCAAAGAAGCAGGAACCAGCAGGTTTGAGCAGTTCCAGGTTGTGTTGATCTTTGACGGTCTGGATGAGTGTCGACTTCCTCTGGACTTCAACAACAACCAGATCCTGACTGATGTTACAGAGTCCACCTCAGTGGACGTTCTGCTGACAAACCTCATCAAGGGGAACCTGCTTCCCTCTGCTCACCTCTGGATAACCACACGACCCGCAGCGGCCAATCAGATCCCTCCTGAGTGCGTTGGCATGGTGACGGAGGTGAGAGGCTTCACTGACCCACAGAAGGAGCAATACTTCAGGAAGAGATTTAGAGATGAGGAACAGGCCAGCAGAATTATCTCCCACATCAAGACGTCACGAAGCCTCCACATCATGTGCCACATCCCAGTCTTCTGCTGGATCACTGCTACAGTTCTGGAGGACGTGTTGAAATCCAGACAGACAAGAGACCTGCCCAAAACCCTGACTGAGATGTACATCCACTTCCTGCTGGTTCAGTCCAAAGTGCAGAACGTCAAGTATCATGGGAGAGATGGGACAGATCCAGTCTGGACTCCAGAGACCAGGGAGATGATCCTGTCTCTGGGAAAACTGGCTTTTGAGCAGCTGGAGAAAGGCAACCTGATCTTCTATGAAGCAGACCTGGCAGAGTGTGGCATTGATATCAGAGCAGCCTCAGTGTACTCAGGAATGTTCACACAGATCTTTAAAGAGGAGCGTGGGCTGTACCAGGACAAGGTTTTCTGCTTCGTCCATCTGAGCCTTCAGGAGTTTCTGGCTGCTGTTCATGTCTTTGTGACATTCATCAACTCTGGAGTCAATCTGATGTCACAACAATCAACCTCGTGGTGGTCTGCACGATTCAACAAGAAAACTAAACTAAAAGAACTCCTCCAGAGTGCTGTGGACAACGCCTTACAGAGTCCAAATGGACACCTGGACTTGTTCCTGCGCTTCCTCCTGGGTCTTTCACTGCCGACCAATCAGACTCTCCTACAAGGCCTGATGACACAGACAGGAAGTAGCTCACAGACCAATCAGGAAACAGTCAAGTTCATCAAGGAGAAGATCAGGAAAAATCCCTCGCCAGAGAGAAGCATCAACCTGTTCCACTGTCTGAATGAGCTGAATGACCATTCTCTAGTGGAGGAGATCCAACAGTACCTGAGTTCAGGACGTCTCTTCAGAGAAAAACTCTCCCCTGCTCAGTGGTCAGCTCTGGGCTTCATCTTACTGTCATCAGAAGAAGATCTGGACGTGTTTGACCTGAAGAAATACTCTGCTTCAGAGGAGGCTCTTCTGAGGCTGCTTCCAGTGGTCAAAGCCTCCAAGAAATCTGTGTAGGTTCAGAGATAACTGGATATATTAAACACATAACATGAGGTTTTCTACACAAGAGAAACACATTTAAATTTATTGTTTTCATTTCTCCTCAGGCTGAGTGGCTGTAATCTGTCAGAGAGAAGCTGTGCAGCTCTGGCCTCAGTTCTCAGCTCCCAGTCCTCTAGTCTGAGGGAGCTGGACCTGAGTAACAACGATCTGCAGGATTCAGGAGTGAAGCGTCTCTCTGCTGGACTGGAGAGTCCACACTGCAGACTGGAGGCTCTCAGGTCAGGATTCCTCAACCTGCTCAACACATGACCAGTTCAGTCCTGATTTACATGCAGTCTCCCCTGTAGCCAGCTGTGAGGACACTGAGGTCTGGAGTAGGGCCCGACTGGTATGGATTTTTTGGGGTCGATGCTGATTCCAGTATTAGGGAATAAGAAAATCGATAACCGATAGATCGGCCTATTAAATTTTTACATATATCTTTACATTTTTCAATTAAAAAAAAGACGAAATACCTGCTTTGGATGGCTTAAATATAGTTCCAAACACTTGTTACAAAGACATTAATTGAAGGGTGAACATTTTACTATTTTCAAATACTTTTATTATTAATTTTATTAAAATTGTGTGGAACAAGCCCCACATGAACAATTTGCACATAAAACTAATCAAAAATATGATGTGCAAAAAGGCAGTATCATCATGTCATCATGTTTAGCTTTCAGGTGCTGCCATAGGTTGGTTGTGGTTTTGCTTTTTGCTTGCTTGATCCCTGGCTCACAGAAGCTGCACAAATATTACAGACTGCTTCACCAGTGACATCCTTGGTGACGTAGTCCCACACCATACTACATCCACCTTCTTTTGCCATCTGTAAAAAAAACAAAGTAAGACATAACATGTATTAGTTAAAAAATAATGTTACAAATCTGTCTAGTTAGGTGGGCCATTTTGAAACTCAGACATTAAGCATTTGTCTTACTTGTGTTCACATGAATATGGCGTTTACACTCCTGGCCACTTCATTAGACTAAACCTATTACTTTAAAATGTTGTTGACTGTAAGAAAGCTGATAATTCTTCTTTATGGTTATTATTGAGGTGGTAGTGGGTGTTGGTGTGAGGAGCATCATATTGAGGTGTCTGATATTTTGTCAACCCCACTTACATGCATCAGAGGGTCAAAATACTGTGAACACCTCTCAATAAACTGCTCTGCACACCAACAGCAACACCCACTATCATCTCAGTAAACATAAAGAAGTCTCTCTGACAGTGTCAACATTTACAAAGTAAGACATTTATTACAGTACAATTCATGGTCGGGCTGTTATTGCTGTACATTACATTGCACAGTGTCCAATGAAGTGGTCAGTGAGTGTATTTAGTGAATTATTATCTGTAGGTAATAGGTAGGTGGATAAACAGCATCATAAAAGTCTCTGGTAAAACATGATTTGAAATGCGCCTCTCTGATGTCCTCTAAACGTGCTTTCACATTTTCTTTCCTCCATGAAGTTAGAACTTCACCCAGAAACGCTTTTTCATCCTCAACGCCACAAGTTAAAAAACACAGTCCGTGCGCTGCTGTAAATAAATGCAGCCCAAAGTGCTTAGCAAGGTAATATTGAAGCTAGGTTATCCTCACTTTAGCTTGCTAACATATCAGTCAAGCGTGACAGACACAGCGAGGCTCGCCATGGGGAATGGGAAACTTACTGAGTTATTGTTTAATTCACAAACTAGTTATGAACTTAACATTGAGGCAAACCGCTGGGCTCAGTAAATGCGCTGTGGGCTCTTCAGTCTTCTCTCTACTTCTCTCTGCTGTGGGGGGGACTGTGGAGCGGGACGTGAAAGGAGTCGGAGCGCCCTCTACTGGATACGTAACGCAAGCACATTATTTCTAAGAAAACACCATATTCCCTGCATTTAACCAGTGATAAATAAGTGTTAACATCGGCGTCAATCGGCCAACTTTTGGCCGATTACCGATTATTCTCTAATGGCTATAACCGATTTATCGGTCAGGCCCTAGTCTGGATAGGGTGACCATACGTCCGGATTTAGGCCGGACAGTCTGGAATTTAAATGCCTTGTCCGGCGTCCGGCGCAGTCTCAAGCCGGATGCTTATTTGTCCTCCTTTTTGGAGTTGCACTTGAACGCAAAGCTGCATATCGTCCAATGGTGTAAGACAGGCCCGGACTCTACATCGGGGGAACCGGGAGATTTTTCTTTTTCGTCATAGACTTTTAAATTACAATCCAAAAAGTGCATTCATTGGATGCGCGTTAGTTTTTTTCCTCCTGCGCTGCTGTGTGCTCATGCCGGTGTGTGTGTGTGTGTGTGTGTGTGTGTGTGTGTGTGTGTGAGACTGTGGAGCACACACCCACCGGCGCTGTCTGAAGCGTAGCGCGGCGAGAACAAAGTTAAAACAGCAGCGCACTGACATAGATTGTGTAACAAAGCGAAGAGCTTACATGTACTAGACTGCTGAATATTTTAAATTTTGCTATAATTTTTGATCAGTATCAAAGAAATGGCTCCAGCCATGCATACAGCTTCATGTCACTGAACAGATTCCTAAGCTGTGTAGGTTTTTGTGAAAACACAAAGCAGATGATGTGCTGGACTGATTGTGTTTGTGATGGTGTGCAGGCTGTCAGGCTGTCTGCTCACACAGGAAGGCTGTGCTTCTCTGGCCTCAGCTCTGAGCTCCAACCCCTCCCATCTGAGAGAGCTGGACCTGAGCTACAATCATCCAGGAGACTCAGGAGTGAAGCTGCTCTCTGCTGGACTGGAGGATCCAACCTGGAGACTGGAGGCTCTCAGGTATGGAGAGACACACACAATGTCTTACAGAGGCCTGAGGAATATTGTTTCATGTTGAATGGTGGATATGAGTGACGTGGTCTGCTAAATCCTTCATAGGGAAGGTTATTTACTTCTACTAAAAAGTAATTGAGTTAGTAACTGAGTTACATCATTGTCAAAGTAATTAATTACCAGGAAAAGTAACTATTACGTTCCTTTTTTTAAAAAAAAAAATTATTCAAATATGTTAAATTAGTTGGCTGCACTGCAAAATTTTTCGCTGTGAATTCACAATAAATTATTGGATAAGTTTTGCATGACTTTCACAGTAAAGATTACAGCAATATACTGTGAAATGTACTCAGCAATTTACTGTAATTTCACATCTGTGATATTACAATGCATTGTTGTAAAAGCACAACTGTGTACTGTAACTTCACAGCTTCAGTGACAAAGCAATTACTGTGATATTACAGTACATTACTGGGGAAGTACAACCTTTTGCTGAACATCATTACAACAAGGCCCTGTACTTTTACAGTGTGTACTGTGAAGGTAATGCACAAGTTGACAGTAATTTACTGTGAATTTACTATGTAAACTGTGGAAATCATGCAAAAATTGGCCAGTAATTTACTGTGAAAGTAATGCAGATGAAGTTTCCATTTACTGTGAATTTACAATCATTGTACAATGAACACACCAACACACAACTCTGAGGTAAAGTCAATGTTAGCCCAATGGCATATTTATTTACAAATAAAGGGTTATTCAACATAAATGCCAAGAAATTCAAGAATTCAAGAAATTCAACTTCCTAGTCCTCGTCAAACTTTTCAAAGCATCTTAAAATGCAGAGAAACTGCAGAAACTTGCCATTCAACTCCCCAGCTGTGTCTCAATAACAGTAAGAGGATGGGAATGAGGCCTACATGGCAAGGTAAGAGAGGAAGGGAGAGAGCGATGAAGGGATGTCGTGAAGGGGTCAGGCGCTTCTCTCAGTCTCAAACATTCTATAATCCACACGCAACAAAAATCTTGTAGTGCAAAGTTGTCTTCAAAAAAAAGTACAAAAAGAACGACTCAAAACTGAGCCTGACAACTGCTGCAGCTAGGGTGACCATACGTCCGGATTTAGGCCGGACAGTCCAGAATTTAAATGCCTTGTCCGGCGTCCGGCGCAGCCTCAAGCAGTACACTGGCTTAGCTTGTCTATTCAGAGAAGAGGTATCACTTCGGCTTATTTTTCAATCTATGTTATCACAGGCATACTGCTGCTCATTCATTGGTAGCTGAATTGTTAGGTCTGTTTGATAAGTAATTTACATTTTTAAAATAATAATTTAAAATATTGTTAAATTTAAAAAAAAAAAAAAAAAAACATGATGCAGGTCAAAGACTAAAAAAGAATATTGACTAAAACTATTGACTAAAACTAGACTAAAATACGTTAGCTAGTTAGCTCATAGTGCTAATATCATTTAAAATCCCATGGGTGTTCTGCAAACAGACGTTCTGCAGCTCACCTTCTCCATTCAGCCCAGAAGAGAAGAGGGAAATGGCCTCTTCAGGTTCAGTGTGAGTTTGGTTATGTCATGTGACTTACCAGGGAATATTTGAATACAAAATTTCACTGTAATAATACTGTTGAATGCTGTGAAATCCTTACATTTTTCTACTGTGTTGCTGTGATATTACAGACCTTGTTGTGATATAACAGGTGTTTTGATTTGCAGGATTTTACTGTAAAATAACAGTTAAATGCTGTAAAATCCAAGAATACTGCAGTTTTTACAGGTATTCATTGGGATATTACAGGGGAACTTAATTACAACAAGTTACTGTAAAATAATACTGTTAATTATTGTGAAATGCTGGTAATTTATTACAGTGTGTCAGAGAGCCATGGGGGGGGGGGGTTACCCTCCCACACTCACAGAGGTAAACAGAGTAAACTTGCAGAAAGTCAGTGTTTCCCATACACAGACCAGTGTGGTGCAGCGCCACACAGTCAACACCAAGCACCACAAATTGATTCCGCTTTTTTCCCCCCAACGCGATTTTAAAATATAAATATTGTTCCGTTCATTCTTCTCTGCATAGCGCTCTTTCTCCCTGTCATTCTCGTTCACACACACACACACACACACACACACACAGACACACACAGACATGCCAGTGGTGTGCGGGTACACTTACAAACGACCCGCACTCGCCCGACGTTTTCAACCAACCCGACCGCAACTCGGACCGCAAGTCGGTTAAAATAATGGACCCGACCTGCTTCCCGACGTGCTTATTTTAAAAGGTATAGGCCATGCTCTTGGTTAGCTTGATCATAGCCTTATTGGCTTAGGAAACTGACATCCTTGAGTCATGTGCATTTAAAACAAAGTAGGCTATTACAATTTTGATGCAGAGCAGTTTAACGTTAGGAACCTGCATTATTGCATTAGCCTATTTTTTCCCGCTTCACCATGCATGCAAAAGTTAGTAATAATAAATTAATAATAGTAATGTAATAATAAAAAGGTAATAATAATAATAGTGTGTGTGTGTGAAGGGAGAGGAGAAGAGGGAAGGAAGGGCCGGGGGTGGGTGGAGGGGTGCGCCAAAGTCTGCAATGGTGAAAATATGGGTCCCTCAAGAAAAAGGTTGGGAACCACTGATCTAACGGCCTCTGATAAAGTAGTGATACCCTCTTGTCTGGGTGGGGAATTCCATTCATGTTGATAAATTACAAAAAAATGTAAAGTTTGTATGTAAAGGAGAGGGAAAAAAAAAATAACAAACTAATTTGATTATTTAAACGATCAATGCTGAGCCATTGCAGTGTTTAGCATTACAGACAGGATCCCCTTGTTACAGTGCTTGTACTTGTTAGTTTTTGTTTTTGTTTTGTTTTGTTTTGTTTTGTTTTTTTGTTTGGTGTCATTCGCTTATTGGATACTTTTCTTATGTTGTCTTGTTTTTGTTTTTGTCTGCCTTGTGCTTGTGAAGTGGATGGTTGCCTGTTACTGCCACCTGATTATTTGTTGTTTTTTTCCCCAAAAGAAAAAAAAAAAATGTGTATGCATGTGCATGTGTATGTATGTATATATATGTATGTGTGTACGTGTGTATGAAGGTATATGTGTATGTATATGTATGTATATATATGTACGTACGGATGGATGGATGTATGTGTGTGTATGTGAATGTATGTATGTGTATATAGTTATGTATATGTATATGTATATGTATATATATATATGTGTGGGTGTATATAAAAACGAAAGAGAAAGAAAAAGATTAAAAAATAAAGAAAAAAAAAAATTTGGTCCCCATTAGGGGGGGTGGTGGATGGGAAGAAAAAAAAAAAAAAAAAAAAAAAAATGTAAAGTCCGATCGGTTTGAAAATTGACACGCCGCGTTTTCTGCACAAGATGCACATTTTTCATATAGGATAATTAAATAATAATAATAATTATAATAAAAAAAGATCTGGGGCTTAAGCAGCTCTGATTGCTGACAGAGAGCTGCTCGGTTGAAGCCGCATCAGTGAGCTCAGTTACAGCCTAGTAACAGCGCATTTTATTGTCAGTAACGGTAACGGCGTTGTAACGGGGGAAACAGTCATTTTTTTTGATTACTCATTACTGATAAAAGTTACACCATTAGTAACGTGTTTATTTATAAAGCTGTTATTCCCATCACTGTTTCCTGCCCATGTTTCCCTCCTCAAAGAGAATCTGCTGCTCTGACTCTGGGTCTGTCTCAGTCGAAGGGCTAGATGACTACTGGGTCGCAGCCTGCGGTCCCTACGTAGGAGGCGTCCTTCATCGGTGCCGATATCAGGTTTACTGGAGCTAAAAGTTTAGTGAATTGGGACGGTGTAGCCTGCGGAGGATTCCTACGTCATTATTATCGAGGCTTCCCGAAGCGCATTCGAGTGATGCAGCGTAAAATGCCTAAGCAGGTTTCAGAGGTGTGTCGGTGAACACCTGTACATGAAACAAAACCATAAGCAGCTTCCACGCTCTCAAGATGGAAAACACTGATTCTATAGTTTTATGTATTTTATTTTATTTTGTCTTTGTGAAGATGCAGGAGCTCAATCACTTGCACCGTCACAACCGGGTTATGTATTTTCACACAAGGGAGCAGCGTGATCAGGTAAAATAGTAGCCTATAAACCGTTTATTATAACAGCACCCGCTGACATAGCCTGACTGGTTATTTGTTTACTTAGGCCGACTTATATTTCATCTCACGCCTCAGACCTACAGACTATCCCAATTAAAGTAATTGTACACATGGCTACATTGTAACGTACCTGATGCGCTGATGGTTGCTATGGAAACATCATGCAAAATGCCTATCTAACTCATCTAACTAAACTTGCATTTACAGGCATTGTTCGGATACAGTTAACAGCTAAACCCAATCTATGGTGCTAATTATAGGCATGAAAACTTATCAAAACGTCATGATATGAACATTAAGACGGTCTGAAACATGCTTCATAATTCCAGCAATGGTGGCTGATCCAGAAATTCAACTGGACTGAAACGTACCCTGGGAAGTAGGCTGTAATGTCGGCCGTGAAGCATCGTGGAGGTGTGTCCTGCAAATGAGTCAAAAATAGGCTGGATCGGTCGGCTGCATTATCAGGACCCCGCACGTTAAAACTGAATTGGGACAGCACTTGTCGTGACGCCGTGACGTAAACAGCCTACAAATACGACCTGGCCAGCGTACAGCCTTTGAACTGAGACAGAGCCTCTGTTTCTTCCTCCAGGGTGGACCATGGTGGAGAGCAGTGGCTGAAACCAGGACTGAGGAAGTGTAAGTGTGGATTTAATTTAATTTAATTTATAGTAACAGGGACAGTGCACATTAATGAACATTTCTGTAAATGCACCAGAATTTGCCAGAAGGCTATGTTGAGAATAGTGTGTTTCTGAATATGTGCTGGGACCTCTCTGCCCTGGACAGCAGCTCCGGGCAGAGAGCAGACTGGACACACAGATTTCTTGTTTTGCCTTTTATACAGGGAACTTTGGCATTACAGATGAATGGAGCTTTACAAAGTTGTGAGTGGATAATCTTTGAGCAGAACAAGTAAATATTCATTCATTCATTCTTCTAAACCGCTTATCCTCACAAGGGTCTCAGGGGGTTGCTGGAGCCTATCCCAGCACACATAGGGCGGAAGGCAGTGAAACACCCTGGACAGATCGCCAGTCCATCGCAGGGCACAAGAAAATATAAAGAATACAATTATTTCTACATGAATGAAATAACTGCATCAATCATGCTGAAATGTGCAGTGCAAATAGATGGCTAATAGAATGGTACATTAGAATAAACGGAGCAACGTAACACACGGCAACTTACTCTTCACCAACACACTCATTGGACAATACGCCAGAGACTGACGGTGCTATGACTCCTCCCACCGTCTCTTCAATGTTAACACATTAGGACCCCAACAGTGCTGCCTACAATAAGTGCCTGACTGAAAAGAGAAGGACCTACGACGTCCTGAAAAGTGCCTGAACAAAATGTAATCCACGTATGTTCCTGCTAACAAAGGCTGAGAGGGGAGGAGCCACACCATGAACAACTCTGTCAGTCACACACACATCTGCATACCTGAGCAGGTTTTCCAGCTCAGGAACTTCTATTTCCTTCAAAGTGGGCGCTGGTGGAAGTGATGCGGCCTCTTATCAAGAGTCTCCAGTGTTTGTTTCTCCAATAACTGTAGTGGCTTCAGTGCTGTGGAATCAGCCTGTGAGCAGCTTGTTAAAGCACAGCTAATGTGAGAGAGGATCACTGACTGCAGCAACATCTTAGCAGCTTGACTTGACATGGAGTTCCTCATGAGCCTCAAATTCAACAAACTCAGTTTGACTCGTTGACAGACTTTTTTTCCCCGAGCCTTGAAGGAGAGATGGCAGTCGATCGTAACGCTGAGATCCTTCAATTCTGTTGCGACTTGTTCCCACTTCTGTTTGACTCCTGAACACAAAGCAGCAAACATTCAGCTGTTTAGATGCTGCAGCTGCAGTTTCTGCTGTTTGTTCTCAGCTGCTTTTACCTGCTGAACCAAACCAAATCACATTTGATGGGTCGCAGGTGTAGCCTATCACCATAGGCGGCGCTAGGGCATCGGGAATGGGGAAGCTAAACAAAAAAAAAATGTTACCCAGCAGCAGCAGACTGACGCTTATAATAATAAAGGCTCCATCTTGCTAACAAGACCCAATGAACCCTATTTAACTGAGAATTACACTCAAAATTACAATAATATTTCATATAGGCTAGGCTGATATTGCTGATGTCGTCAAACTGAGATGGCGCAGCAGAATAATTCATTCATTCTATACACAGATTAATACTCATTATACTGTAGTAGCCCATATTAATTCATTAATTATAAAACGGGTGCTTCCCATCCTTAAATGTGATTGGCTGAGCTGCGTTCCATGCTGTTGTAAAATCAGTGTAACCCACTGGCAGACCGCAGCACAAAATATCCCTGCGCCACTGTAAACGGACATAGCGTTGCCTAGCAACCAACTATTCTGCGCTCAACTTACTCGTTAGGTCACATTTGTTTCAAGACTTTTGTAAACAAAATGTCAGACTTTGTGGTGAATTTTGATTTGCTGGGCGGCCTGAGCCTGGATGAGTGGGTGGAGGAGCTGCTTGGTGTCTGTTAAAAGACGCTGAATTCACCACCAGCAACAATGTTTTCACCGGTGTGGTAAAGAAACTCCGCCGAGAAGGACGTGACAAATCTTCCCACCACCAAGCCATAACCGAGGCAGACTGCCAGAAGATGAAGCACTTTCAGGCACCAAGCTCAGACACACCTTGGGGGCTTGTCTGTAAAGTCTGGTTTGACGTGCAGCTTCATGGGACGCAGGGCGAACGAGGGCAACCGCTGATTAAAGCCCGACTCCTTCAGCATTCGCCACAACGAAGATGGCCTAAAATATGTCAACCTGTCTTTGAACGAATGCACAAAAAATCTCGAAGATGCTGCCGAAAAAACATAGAAAATCTGAGGGGATTCATCAGAGGTGGCAAAAGTACTGACATTCTGTACTTAAGTAGAAGTAAAGATACTTGTGTGAGAAAAGACTCTGGTAAAAGTAGAAGTACCAATTCAACTTCTTTTCTCAAGTAAAGTAAGAAAGTACAGGCACTGAAATGTACTTAAGTACAAAAGTAAAAAGTAAAAATGATTTTTTTATTTATTTATTTTTTTTTTACCATTAATGATACATATACCTTTTTGATAACTTTTTGACGAAAAAAAAGTTCAGGGCACACAAAACAGGAACATTTCCTCTTTTATTAACAACCTGCAAAGTGCTGGTACAGAGAGAATGAAAATCACGCAACACTCTAGTTTTGCTGCAAGCCCAGTTTCACACAATAATCAAGACTGAACTGACCAGAGGTCTTGAATGAGTACCTTGATAACAGCTTTGGTACTCTCAATACTTAATATACTTAACGTATATGACTTTTAACAGATTTTTTCTTGCTTCTCCGACTCTGTTTTGTTGTCGGCTAACGTTATCTTCCCTGGCAACTGTCTTCCTCCATGGCTCCAGATTTCTCTATATGGTTTTCTTTTTCTTAACTGCTCTCACGCCCCGCGCCCTCTCTCCCTTTCCCTCTCTGTGCAGGGTTTCCTCCAGGATTTTTGGAAACTGTGGGGGAGGGCTTCAGCGTTAATGTTAATAATTTTTACCACGGATCTTTTGTAGCACAGAGGAGATATGCTGCTCAAACACTCAGTATGTAGTGTTGGTGTATGTTTATGAGTTGTAGAACATAATAAATTATCTTGAAGGAGTAGATGTTGACTGTAATAATTTAAAAATATGTTAAATTATTATTTGTTTTAAAAATGTAAATTACTTATCAAACAGACCTAACAATTCAGCTACCAATGAATGAGCAGTAGTATGCATGTGATAACATAGAATGAAAAATAAGCCGAAGTGATACCTCTTCTCTGAATAGACAAGCTAAGCCAGTGTGCTGCTGTTAGCCAGTGAAAATACAGCGGAGTGGCAACTCTTCGCTTTGTTACACAATCTATGTCAGTGCGCTGCTGTAGCCTGGAAAGTTTCTCTGCCTTTTGTTCTCGTACGGTGCCGGTGCAGTTGTTGTAATGTTTTTCTTGGTGGTAACGAGCCCGCCCGCCCGCACCAAAAAGAGAGAGAGAGGGAGAGAGAAGTAACGAGCCTGTTTTGACAATGTAAGGAGTAGAAAGTACAGATATTTGTGTTCAAATGTAGGGAGTAAAAGTAAAAAGTCGGCAGAAAATTAAATACTCAAGTAAAGTACAGATACCTGAAAAATCTACTTAAGTACGGTAACGAAGTATTTGTACTTTGTTACTTCCCACCTCTGGGATTCATATATGAGCAGCCGGGTAACCCACTGTGTCCGGTGGCCTCCCTGGAGAAATAGCCTACCTCTCCCTGCTGCCTCCTGATCCTCCTGCCTTTTATCTCCACACAAAGTGGACACAGTGGGCTCTAGTTTCACAGACCAGGCGAGGCGGGGACACAGTGCAGATGCGCTTCGCCAACTGGGTGTGGCCAGGTGGATTTTGCAAGTTTGGCACGCCGTGCTCAGTGGACTCTGCCATCCCTCCTACCGGCGGAGGGGAGGAGAGAAGGCGTGGAGTGGGTTTGACACAGCCGATTCACATTTAACCAATCAAATGAGCCCCTGTCCTCGCCTTTAAAATGCGCTGGGCGAAGGCGTAATGAACGTTTACACAGTTGACATGGAGGAAGAGAGCAGCAGCAACACACACTCAGGACAATGAGGCCAGTCTCTGCTGCTGGAATGTTGCTGGAGCTTCCATCCATCCATCTGTCCATCCATCCATCCATCCATCCATCCATGCATCTATCCTTACATTCGTCTTCCTCATTCCCGTCTTTCCATTACCTCCCTGCCTCACATCTCTCTTTTTCCAGTTCTGTCACCGTCTGTTAAAGTTATTGATTTTTACGAGCAAATATAAATTTAACTGTGAAGCCCCCATTTTTAATGAATGTTTTTACCTCAAAGGATAATCCTCACCATATTCAAATAAATAGCCTACACGTTTGTTTTGCAACTTTCAACTCCATCACTTACCCCAATGGCAAATTTCCTTTGGCTTGGATGTGGCCCAAATGAACAGCAAAGATGTGGCCCAGTTACGGAAGTGAATGACGGCCCATATCTGGCCCAGGTATATGAAAGCTGTGTTTGAACCATAACATAGCCAGACCTCTGCCACAGCTGGACCAACACCAAAAGATCATATGGCTTACAGCTGGGCCTCATACGGCACGCCTGTATGGCTGAGTTCTGGTAAAGCCTAATGGCTCTTATGTGGCCCACATGTGGCTCACAGACCAAAAGCCAGATTTTACCCAGAAGCTAAACTAATTTACACCAAACCTTTTACCTGGCTCACTTTCGGAAGTGAATGATGGGCCACATCTGGCCCTAGGGTGTATTAGCTTTAACTGAACCATAACAAAACCAGACTTCTACCAGGAGTGAACTAAATATGGTCCTTATGTGGCTTTCATATGGTTGACAGAGTGACATTACTTGAAGTGAATGACAGGTCTGCTGGCACCAAATAACAATAATAATTTTAGTGCAATATGAGCAGTGATTAAGTCGCCCTGTATATGGATCACTTTAACCATCCATGATATGTATGAAAATTAAACACACACGTTTTGCTTCAAAGTTTTATTTCAAAATGTAGTGCAAACAAAAATGAACAGTACAAAAAATATGAACAGTATGTAATTATAAATGAACAGTTTAAATTGAGCTGAACTGTCAGCTCCAGCTCTTTTCTTTTCATTAGCAGTTTTTTCTCTCTTTTCTCCCACCATCTCTGTCACCAGCCAGATGAAGCCATGTCTGAGACTGAGGAAGTCACTGGGTTTCTTCTAACAGCACCTTCACAATGCAGAACATTAGAAAGAGTAGTGTTATTGTAGCTTTTGATATAATGTAATGCACTGCAAATTTTCAAAAAGTTTTTATATTTCATAAACTGTATGTATGACTTTCAGTTGAATCAGTCAGTCACTTGTCAGATGCATAGAGAGGGAGGAGACAGGCCAAGGAGCGTCACCTCTCACGTGACACTGGTTGCATCACTACAGAAAAGTACTGTGATTGGTTCGTTGCGGCCAGGGGATTGTGGGATTTGTAGTTCTTGAAAGACCACACTTAAGCTAGGTTACGCGCTAAACCAGTCTCCCGGTCCGCACACACACTTTTGAGGGCAAAGGTGAGTGAAATGTTTGCACTAAGAGAAGCACATAGAAACTGAAAGATGGCCACTCGACCATATATTCATGTTGGTGGACGGGCAGAGGCGCCGCGCATAGATCTCTGGCTTCATTACTCGCTAACGTTAGCAGCTAATCACCACTGACACGCCTCAGCTGCGTTAGCACCCAACGTTAGCAGCTAATATAATTTATATACGGTATATAAATTATATTAGCTGCTAACGCCCAGTGTGGTATTACCACAGTGGCATTAGCAGCTAAGCAGCTAATATAATTTATAAACCACACGGGAGCTGCGTTAGCTGCTAATATAATTTATATACTGTGCTTCATATGGCTTCATATAGACACAGGTGCTGTGTTAGCAGCCAATGTTAGTAGCGCTTAAAGTTAGCGACCGCTTTTAGCAAAATCAGACATTAGAGATCATTAAAGTTGAATCAAACATTTTCATCCTAAAAGCAGCAGGCTTAGCGAGGATGCTAACGCAGCCATAAGCCTGTGTCTAGTCACCGCCTTCACACGTCTTAAAGAAGAACAGACTTCTGTTTGGCTAATCATCTTATAGTTTTCTCCTCCAAAGACCAAAGGTTTTGTGGAACCATAACTTAGTGAGAATAAAATCGCCATTTATTATCATTAGTTCAACAAAATTTAAAAGGTTTAAAATTCACTTACCAAGCCAGTTGAAAGATGAGAGGAGCCAGGGGAAAAATTAGGCAAATAAGGTCCTGGTCATGTGCTGCAAAAGACTCCACTCTGCCACCTGGGCAGGTGTCAGAGTGTATGGCCAAACTGAAGGTTAGGATGTGGCCCACATGTGTTCTGCCATATCACATTTGCCAGTTACAAGTCAGGTGTGGCCCAAAAGTAAAATCTATTATCTGGGCCAAGCGCTTCAATTACAGAACTGTCCCAGAGGAGAAATCCCCTCCATTTTTGAAGTTATGGCCAAACCAATGTGGTTATGATGTGGCCCTCATGTGTTTTGCCGAATCACATCTCAGCCAGACAGAGGTGGCAAAAGTACTGACATTCTGTACTTAAGTAGAAGTAAAGATACTTGTGTGAGAAAAGACTCTGGTAAAAGTAGAAGTACCAATTCAACTTCTTTACTCAAGTAAAAGTAAGAAAGTACAGGCTCTGAAATGTACTTAAGTACAAAAGTAAAAAGTAAAAATGATTTTTTTTTTTTTTTTTTTTTTTTTTTTTTTACCATTAATGATACATATACCTTTTTGATAACTTTTTGATGAAAAAAAAGTTCAGGGCACACAAAACAGGAACATTTCCTCTTTTATTAACAACCTGCAAAGTGCTGGTACAGAGAGAATGAAAATCACGCAACATTCTAGTTTTGCTGCAAGCCCAGTTTCACACAATAATCAAGACTGAACTGACCAGAGGTCTTGAATGAGTACCTTGATCACAGCTTTGGTACTCTCAATACTTAATATACTTAACGTATATGACTTTTAGCAGATTTTTTCTTGCTTCTCCGACTCTGTTTTGTTGTCGGCTAACGTTATCTTCCCTGGCAACTGTCTTCCTCCATGGCTCCAGATTTCTCTTTATGGTTTTCTTTTTCTTAACTGCTCTCACGCCCCGCGCCCTCTCTCCCTTTCCCTCTCTGTGCAGGGTTTCCTCCAGGATTTTTGGAAACTGTGGGGGAGGGCTTCAGCGTTAATGTTAATAATTTTTACCACGGATCTTTTGTAGCACAGAGGAGATATGCTGCTCAAACACTCAGTATGTAGTGTTGGTGTATGTTTATGAGTTGTAGAACATAATAAATTATCTTGAAGGAGTAAATGTTGACTCCAATAATTTAAAAATATGTTAAATTATTATTTGTTTTAAAAATGTAAATTACTTATCAAACAGACCTAACAATTCAACTACCAATGAATGAGCAGTAGTATGCATGTGATAATATAGAATGAAAAATAAGCCGAAGTGATACCTCTTCTCTGAATAGACAAGCTAAGACAGTGTGCTGCTGTTAGCCAGTGAAAATACAGCGGAGTGGCAACTCTTCGCTTTGTTTCACAATCTATGTCAGTGCGCTGCTGTAGCCTGGAAAGTTTCTCTGCCTTTTGTTCTCGTACGGTGCCGGTGCAGGTGTTGTAATGTTTTTCTTGGTGGTAACGAGCTCGCCCGCCCCCACCAAAAAGAGAGAGAGAGAGGGAGACAGAAGTAACGAGCCTGTTTTGACAATGTAAGGAGTAAAAAGTACAGATATTTGTGTTCAAATGTAGGGAGTAAAAGTAAAAAGTCGGCAGAAAATTAAATACTCAAGTAAAGTACAGATACCTGAAAAATCTACTTAAGTACGGTAACGAAGTATTTGTACTTCGTTACTTCCCACCTCTGCAGCCAGAGGAACCAGCTAGATGCCACATGTGGCCCAAAAGTCAATGCTATCAGGGTACTGATGCAACAACACACTAGAGATTAAAACAAAGGTTGAAGTTTTTACATTCGCTGTTCTAAACGCCCAGAGTCTGGCAAGGAACTGATGCATTTTACATTTTCAATTTGTGTGGAGTCAGGGTTTCCTCTAGAAAAAAAATTGGCACCTGTCAGTTTTCAGGTTTTCAATTTACCGGACAAATGTTTGAAATTCCGGTCAAATATTATCTGAATTTATTGAGCTTAAAATTATATGCAGGCTATATAAGAATGATATCAAGGCATGTCAATTTATAGCGTAATCTTTTTATTGAAAAGAGGCTGTATCAAATTAAATGAGTGCCGTCAACTGACTCACGTGCGTAGCTTCTAAAATAAATAAGCCTGTGCTCTTTTAACATGAACATTGCATACAATTGCAACTACAATTTGCAAACACAAAAAAAGGCTCATACCATTTTAATAACGCGGCGTGCTGCCAACTTGAAATCAAATAGATGCAATAAAAACTTAATTCAGCAGCTGAATTAAAATCCAAAGTCTCAAGTGTCTCTCCACAACTTGCAATGCGCATCAGTCTTGTGACCTTGTTCTCCTCCAGGCGACTTCGCTGTGCTGTTTTGATCCGGTTCTGCAGAGAGAAACCTCTCTCTCTCTCTCTCTCTCTCTCTCTCTCTGATACACTGGAGACAGGGATCACGCAGTCTATTTTTTTTTTTTTAAACAGTAATAATAATAATAATAATAATAATATAAATAAAATTACGTGGAAATTGACTGTTTTAATAAAATTCAAATTGTGAATATTTTCACCGGACATTTACAAATTAAAAATTAGTCCGGTGATTACCGGATAACGGAAACCCAGAGTGGAATATTTATATATATGGAAGAAGAACTGTGTAGTTGGGCGGCATGGTGGTGCAGTGGTTAGCACTGTCACCTCACAGTGAGAAGGTCCTGGGTTCGATTCCCACCCAAGGTCCTTTCTGTGTGGAGTTTGCATGTTCTCCCCGTGTCTGCTTGAGTTTCCTCCGGGCACTCCAGTTTCCTCCCACCGTCCAAAGACATGCAGGTCAGGTGAATTGGAGAAGCTAAATTGTCCCTAGGTGTGACTGTGTGTGGATGTCAGTGTTTGTCTGTCTGCCCTGCGATGGACTGGCGACCTGTCCAGGGTGTCTCGCTGCCTTCGCCCTATGAGCGCTGGGATTGGCTCCAGCAACCCCCCGCGACCCTAGTGAGGATAAGCGGTTTAGAAGATGAATGAATGAATGAACTGTGTAGTTAACAGGAGCAGCTCCAGACACCATGACTGGAAAAAAGACATCACCGTATTGGACACACTGTTTGACTGACAGGTGATCAGGTTGGGTTTCCATGACGCTGCCAAACGGTGCCAATCTCCTTTGATCTGACATCAGTTGTGACGGACAGTCGATATGGAGATACATTTATGTGCTGATTGAGATAGTAGCATTGAATAGTGGTTTTTGTGGGTATTTATTGTTAATGTGCCTGACAGTCTGTGAGGTTGTGGTGACGTGTGCGCACTGCCCGCCTGTCAGCCAAACTTCCACTGCGCCGGCTCCGCTCCGCCTTGTGCTGAAAGTAGACGTGGTTTCAGATGGTGAGCTTTTGGCGCACCTCGGCGAAGCCTTTTGGCATGAAACTGTCACTGTGCCAAGCTGAATCTGTAGACACCTCCCCCCGCTGCGCCGCCACACCCATCTTTGCTCACCTCGGTCTTTGAAACTTGCAAACCGTCCACCTCTCCGGTTTCGCCGGTCGAAACTAGCTCTGCGCGGGGTTCGCCTCACTGCGCCACCCCGCGCTGCGCCGGGAAACTAGAGCCCAGTGTGACAGCGCCGATGTATGGTAAATTAACAGTATACTTTTATTATTATTGTTATTGTTACAACCGATGTTAGTCATAGGCCTACGTCTGAGCAAAAACGCACCTGTCGCCAAACGCACACCACCAAAAGAGGAGTCCAAACATAACTGAACACTATTTTAACAATTGCACTATTAATGGAAATATCCAATTCAACATTAACGAGCCCAAATAGCCTGATGTGACATGATGCTGGCACTAGATGAAAAAGCAATCTTAGCGTCTGTGTTGCTTGGCAACCGTTCTGTCCACTCTATCTTGCTTGGTGGAAGAATGAATAGTTCTCAGTTTTATTGTTGCATTATTACCAATAAATTATTGATTTTTTTTTTCTTGTCTGTTTATTTTATGGGCTATATGTAGGGTAACCGTTTTATATTAGAACGCCCCTCAGCTAGGGCTGGGCGATATACCGAAAATTTACCGATACCGAAATTTATGACGATAACCGACGTCACTTTGCTCATGTCGGTCTGTTCGGTATTTTAAAAAAACAAAATAAAAGTCGTCTTTGTCTTTTTTGGCTGTGAAGGCAGGCATGTTCATGTCCCTTTAAGACGCTGTACTACGTGTCCAGCGTGTGTGGTCACGTGACTCCACCCCTCCAGTCTGCAACAAGAAGGGAACAGTGTTGCCAACTTGGCGACTTTCTCGCTAAATCTGGCGACTTTCCAACTCTCCATGGCGACTTTTTTTGTCAAAAGCGACTAGAGACAAATCTAGTGACTTTTCCTGGTGTTACTGGAGACTTTTCTGGTATTTTGGAGACTGAAAGCTCGTGTCGTTCCTCTGCAGTTCCTGTTCTCAGCGAGCAGCGGGTGCTGCCGCGAGCCCCTCCCCCGCCCCAAAGTCCTCCCAGGCGGTCACAGCCTCCAGCTGCAGTCAGGAGAGGAGCAGAGAGGAGACCCACCACTCCGCCTGCAGGCAGCAGATGAATCACACATGCACAAAGCCGCGTTGATCGCGCCCTTATTCCTCTCCTACAGCGCCCATTACAGTCCATTACAATCACATGCAAATCGCAAATTATGCAAATTAGGCGATGACGTCATTTGGCGACTTCTAGCGACTTTTAGGAGAGCCAATAGCTACTTTCCTTACTGAGGAGTTGGCAACACTGGAAGGGAAAGAGACGCTGAGGATGGAGGACGGCTCAAATGTAGAAGCGGCTCGAAGTCGATTCAGTCGAGGACGACTTGCTTATCATATTTTATACTTTAAACTTGGTTTGACTGTCAGTGGTTCAATAAATTTAACTTAAAGTATTTCATATGTATTTTCTTCAGTTATTCTCAGACAGAGTTAGAGTTGCACTTCTCAGGATGCAAACTTGTCGCCTTTCGGCTCCAATCTCTGTGTTTTTGGTCAGTCGGGTCGTTCACGTGAATCGTGTAGTTTGGAAGAGACGCCTGGCCTCCGAGTCCCATGGAAAGTTTTAACGTTAGTTTGAAGGAACCGCCTCACGTTAAATTAGACCTTGTATAACGTTATGCTTCGAGCAAAGTGGCTAACGTTAGTTAGCAAGACAAGCGGG
>NC_043992.1:39978865-40063865 GCF_902150065.1 Myripristis murdjan | reverse complement strand
GGAGTCTGACCGCCCGAACTGAGAGAGAGAGAGAGAGAGAGAGAGAGAGAGAGAGAGAGAGAGAGAGAGAGAGAGAGAGAGAGAGAGAGAGAGAGAGAGAGAGGTGCGTAATCTGGTGTGTAATCCAGCAGCAGGAGAAAATGTCTTTGATTTTTGTCAGTGAGTTTATTTAGTTGTTCATCTGTCCACAGTGAAGACTTTTTTTAAATCATCTGATGTAGGGTTGGGAACCGGAACCAGTTCTGAAAAAGAACCGGTTCCGAAATTGAAGAAATGGAGCCGGATCCATCATTTTCCCAAAACCGGTTCCCATAACGATTCCTGGAATTTCTCATCAGCATTCATTTTGCTCAGTTGTGGCGCTGAAGCGACTGTGGTGACGTCACGTCTCCTACAAGACTGAGCGGCTCGGGGTGGACACGCCCCCCCCTGCACCGCTATGAAGAATGACGGACCGTCATAACCAAGCGAGGCAGGAGGAGGAGTGCAGCCCCGCAGCGTAACCAAACAATGTCCAAGCCAGAAAAATGCAAACGCTCCAAAGTGTGCTTGTGCTTTCAGAGAGCTGAAAATGAGCACAACTTAACTAGAGCCCTATAATTTCCTCGAACACGGAATCGCGGACTTAGAAAAACAACTGCACCGGCACCGGACGAGTCCAGAAGGCAAAGAAACTTTCCAGCTACAGCAGCGCACTGACATAGATTGTCTAACAGAGTGAAGAGCTGCCACTCCGCTCTATTTTCACTGGCTAACAGCAGCACACTGACAGTTTAGCTTGTCAGTGAAGAGGTATCACTTTGGCTTATTTTTCATATTCAATCTATGTTATCACAGGCATACTCCTGCTCATTCATTGGTAGTTGAATTGTTAGGTCTGTTTGATAAGTAATTTACATTTTTAAAACATATAATAATTTAACATGTTGTTAAATTATTGGAGTCAAGCTTACTATTAAACATCTACTCCCTCAAGATAAATTATTATGTTTATGTTTTTTTTATTAGAACCCGTCCGATCCGATCCATAAGCCCAAGCTATCTCATATATCCTCAACTTCACTTTGCGCGACATGCCGTAACACAGACGAGCTGTCGCCATGGTTGCCATGTGCCTGTGTTTTCGTCACGTGAGCAGAAGCCTGCAGAGCTGTAGTCACGTCCTCCGTTAACTTTACGTTAACGGATGACAAAAGCGCAACGTTTGCAATATGAGTGTCTCAAGGGGTGGTAGCAAAACCGGACGTTTTAACACAACGGACTTAATAAAGCATCTGAAGAAGCATCATGGAAACGAGTACGGAGACTTTTTACAGGCGAGTGCAAAGAAAAGCGAACCGTTTTTGTTTTGGTGCAGGAAATCTTAGGTTCCCCAAAGCAGGTTTAGTGAAAACTCTGAGTCTGTTGACCCTGAAATGAGGGAAACTCTGAGTTTTCCGTTTCACAGAGGGAGGTAACTCAAAGCAGAGACAGAGGGCTAACTCTAGCCTGTTTCACAGAGGGAGGGAACTTAAGCTCTCGGTCAGTTACCGCGGTAACAGACTCCATGAAACTAACCTGGTCGGGACCAGGTTTTTCTCATGAAACCTCCAGTTTCTCTCTGTGTCCGCCCTCTTTCAGCCACACACCGTATTTAACTTCCTCATTCATTCAGTCAGCAGGCCAGTTTTGGCGTGGCGTATTAGTTCTGCCGTCTGTTATTCATAAATAAATAAAAAAACAGTCAGTAGGCCTTTATTAGAAGTCCATTAGTAGTTAGGTGGTTAGGTGTCCTTTCGATAAGGATCCCGTGGATGAAGGTGCAGTGTTTCTGCGCTGAGAATTCAATATTCGTCGGGAGATGGTTATAAGACCGCGCAGAGATGTTTTAGCATTTCCAGACAATTATCTTTTTGAGCGTTACCGTTTCACGTCACCCAAATGAAATAAATTAATAGGCCAGCAGTAATTCAAGCAGTTTTCCCCTGTAATATTAATGTGATTGCAACGGACTACATTTAAACTTACGCATTGACCCGAGCAGCAGTGTTCTCCCACGCCTTCTCCCTCTCCTTTGCTGCTGCAGCGGTGTTGCAATTAATAAAAAAAAAAAAAAAAAAAAAAAAACATGTTCTAACTCGCTGTATGAATGCATTAAGATTTCCAATTCAACTGGGGTGAAAAACGCAGCCCGACGTTTCCCCGTTGCCATGTGAGCTTTAAGTTTAAGCCACAGCAGTTACACATGACTTCAGTTGTTGTCACATATTTTCCTTCTTTCTTTAGGGGACCAGAATAGCTGTTGTACAGTGAATGTGGTGTTTTTAGATGTCAGTATCAAGCAAATTACATCCACGTATTATTAACAACTTTTAGAGCGACAAAAAGAATCAGATCGGTATCGGCCGATCCTCAAGGCTGCAGTATTGGTATCGGTATCGGATGTGAAAAAGTGGTATAGAGCCATCCCTAGTCTGTACTTAGTTACAACTTACTCAACTGCTGTTAAATTGGCTCCAAATTAATCGTTCATTAATATAATGTTACATTTTCCTATAGAAAGTTCAGATAAGAGTAAGACCAGCAGCAACAGTCAAGTCAATCCATTCAAGCTGGAAGCAGCTTGTTGTTTATTACTTGTTTATTTTAAGTATAATGGTGTCATAAAAAAAATACAAAAATGTATATATTTGGAACCGTTATCGGAACCGGAATCGTTAAGAGGGAATCGTTAAGGAATCAGAATCATTAAAAAGGCCATCTGCTTTGAATTGATGCAGCTCACTCCCCTGCAGTGTCCACAGGCTGGGGAGCATTCCATATTGTTTTTTTTACAACTGCATCTCAGGGTGCAAAATGGCAGCCATTTTGAAATTTAAGTGGTTACTTGTCAAGTGACCCATGGAGACAGCTCATCCCAATTTTCATGCTAGTATCATTGGTCTTTTTCAAAACTTTCCCCCAGTGGGATTCTTTGGGGCTTTTTTTCCCTCCCATGTTGAGGATACAAAATCAGTTGAGTTTGTTTCTGTTGCAATTTGTTGACAACTTATTTGGCTTAAAATTCCTGGACTACTGAGCAATGTCGGCACACTGCCTTCATTTTATCCACTTGTCTTTGTCCGCTGCAAGATTTGAGCAGGAAGCCAAAGTATTCCCACACAGGAGATTTTAACGAAAAGGGACGCTCTTCAAGCTCTAGTTTCTCGCTGGTGCCGGTTTCAGCAGCTTCAGCCGTAGCCATGACATCAGTGGCGTGTCGGTCGCCAATGAAACGGCTCTTAAAGCCGGCTCTTTGAGGTGAACGACAGGAGCCGGCTCCTGATTGGGAGCCGCTTTTTTGTGAGGATAGGCATGGGAGGGCGCAAGGGAGTAATTTTGCCTAGAGCGCCAACATAGGTAGAGCCGGCACACACACACACACACACACACACACACACACGAACAAGAGAACAGGAGGAAGGGAGACGAGAGAAAGAGAGCAAGGAGCCACAAGGAGAGCCAACACAAACACGCTGGAAAGGTGTAGTTAAGAAAATGAGTGACAATAGGAAAGGGAGTAAAATCTGGACCCATTTCAATTTTATTGACAATACAAAGGCAGAGTGTGGAGTTGGCAAGAGAAAAATCTCTCATTGAGCCGCTCCACAGACAACCTGCACAGCCACATGACAGCTGTCCACCCGCCAGTGCAATGGGAAGAAAAAACACAAGCAATCGAAGCTGATATCAATGAAGGTGAAGTGAGTCTGCTGCTGCTGCTGCTGCTGCTGCTGCTGCTGCTGCTGCTGCTGCTGCAGTGTCTATGGCAATTCAGATCAACTTTAAATAGTTAAAAGTTCGTTTTTGTATTTTATAATATATTTTTTGTAGCACTATGTAGAGTGAATAAATAAAGGCATATTTATATAATAAACATATATAAATAAAAAAACAAACAATGCATGTTTTTTGTACATTAATACTAATACAATTTACGCATAATTTTACATTATTGTTGGTAATAATTAATTTAAACAACAAAAAAAAAAAATCTGAAGAGCTGCTTGGGAGCCGAAAGAGCCGGCTCTTTTTAGTGAGCCGAGCCAAAAGAGCCAGTTCTCTAAAAAGAGCCGGAGTTCCCGTCACTAATGACATCAGTGCTCAGGCTTCAGGTGTAGTGTCTTATGCTTCTTCTACCAGAGACTAGACGCTTCCATGGCGTACTGCTGCCCTCTACTGTTGTGCACGTGTAGCTGCAGGTGGATATGGATAAATGAAAACGAAACTTATGTTCAGCCACCTATTATACTCGTGTGGTAACTCACCCGGGCTGCACACCTCTGTACCGAACCCAATGCCCTGTATCAAAAATGTTCAGTATGAATACATGTATCGTTACACCCCTGGTTCCCTCTAAATGTTGCTGGCAAATACCCCAATATTCTTTCCCAAGTCCATTTTTAAAACCCCAGACCAAGGCATTTCTTCTTTTATATGGCATAAAGGCTCAGTTAGAATACAAAATACACTCTTACAGATGCCAAAAGCATCAGAGGGGCTTGCCCTTCCAAATGTCCAAATATATTATTGGGCAGCTAAATTAATATCTAAATTACACCCCTGTAGTTAGACAGTTGCTGTGAATATGGAAACAGTTTAAACTCCATTCCGTATTTGAGGCAATTCCAGTACTCTTTGCCTTTGACAACAACCCATTTTTCCCTTTGTCTCTAAATGATAATGTCTGAGTGATTTAGCATAAGATCATTTGAAGATCTGTATATAGATAAAGTGTTGTTGCCGCCTTCTGTCAACTGTCCCTGAAATTCAGACTCTATAAAAGTCACCTTTTCAGATATCATCAGATATCACCACCATCTACCTGCCTTACAGAGCTTAAGCACCTGGAGAACCCACAAAGTGCTGTGAGGATGGTGCTCTTTGATTCCTCCAGTGCTTTTAACACCATCCGGCCTCTCTGACTAGCTAAGATGCTCTTGGAGATGTAGGTGGACCAGGACCTCGTGGCCTGGATTACAGACTACCTCAGCGACAGGCCATGTCTGACACCCTCAGGAACAGTGGTGTCACTATTTTTGTTCATCCTCTGCACCTCTGACCTCTTTGACTCAGGAACATGCCACCTACAGAAGTTCTCAGATGACTCCTCAGTTGTTGGCTGTGTCACAGAGGACAGGGAGGAGGAGTTACTTCATAGGATGGTGTGGCAGCAACCACTCACCGCCGCTCAGCATCGGAAAAACCAAGGAGCTGGAGGTGGACTGCCAATGCAGCTGTTGTTCCTGGGAGCCAGGAAGAACAGGCTGCTCTGCCCATGTAGGAATCAGTCCCTTAATGTGTGCATTAGGCTGCTATGGATGTTCTACTATTAACTAACGACCAGTGTTATCTTCTGTGCTGGGAAGGTAGCATCAGGGCTTATGGTGCCAACATATGGACCAAGCTGGTGAAGAAGAAGAAGATGAACAGCTCTTAGTCCAGTAATTTTAGGCCAAATTGGAGTCAACCTAGGACAGATTGCAAGAGAAGCAAACTCAACTGATTTTGTATCCTCAGTTTTTCCTGATTTTCTGGAAAAAAGTCCCAAGGAATCCCAAGTTACAAGTTGTTTGAATTATTCTGTTTACACATGCATATCACACATTATCTGATTTGATATGCGCTAATAAGGAATATCAGGAATAAAAGCCAGAAGATAGATAGATTTACTTTATTGATCCCAAACTGGGAAATTCCCAGATAGAACAGATATTTAAACAGTGAATTAATTCACTATTATATAGTAACCTTTTAATTCAAAGTTACTATATATATAGTAACCTTTTAATTCACTGTTTAAATATCCGTTCTTTCATTTATTCCTTATATTCTTTATTAGCACACATCAGATCAGATCATGTGTGATATGCATGTGTAAACAGAATAATTCAAAGAACTTGTAATTGACTTTTTTTCTTGTCTTTGTGTGTGTAATCAACTTGTGAATTTTATAGTGATATCTGAAAGTAAAATGTTGAACCCCTTTCCCCTGTGTGTTAAAAACAGTGTTTTTGGTATTATATGGTCATATAGAGGTGATTTTCAAAACTTTCCACCAATGAGATTTCTTGGGACTTTTTTCCCTCACTCAGGACAAACTGAGGATACAGAATCAGTTGAGTTTGCTTCTCTTGTAATTTGTCCGAGGTTTTTTTCATAAAATGACTGGACTATCTGTGGTGGAGGCAGTGATGGAGAAAAGGATAGGCTTGATATACTCTCTATACATATGCATTTACAAACAAATATGAATAAATCTCAGCATTTTACAAACAAAAGTATGAGTGTATGTACTGTATCCTCCTAAGACCCAGCCTATTCAATATTGTCCTCTGTAGTGGACATCAGTTGATCGTCTATATCCTTTTACTCATTTGAGCTACCCTATCCAGTCCTGGTGTACAGAGGAGATCCAGGCCTTTCCAATGATATCTCATGTGATAAGGTGGGATGAGGGAAACACCCACTTTCTACTGAGCCAAAATGGCAGCTGCAGAAAAACGCACGTCATGAAAAGAGAAACAGGAAGTCGAATATTGTTTAGCTATTGGTTTTTACTTTTGAAAAATATATATTTTCTTGTTAATGGCATTGATTGTCTGTAATTGATTATCTGTGGTTATTTGGTTGTTGTTGTTTTTTTTTATTTCAATTTAAAATTATCTGTTTTTTTACAGTAAAATCCACTACAGTGGACGTACTGTAAAATCTAAAATTAAAATATTTTTGTGAAATTCTAAATTGTGAGTTGTTGTTTTAACTCTAAATAGACAAGAAATCACACACACAAAAAAAAGTTAAATTGGAAGACACTTTTTTTTCCTTGGGTCTCAGGAGGGTATGTATATTTTAGAAACGGCATCAGTGTCCTGATTTGAGGCATCGTGTAAGGACAAAGGCGATAGGGGTCTATTGTGTCCTATTCCTATTTGGCCATATCTTACCTTTTTTGTACATAGGTATTGCTATTTTTCTTTTTTCCAGGGATAAATGAGAAACTATTTCTACAGGGACATAGTGAAAAAAAAATCTAGTCTTGATGTGAATTTCCTGCTTTGAGGTTAACTTTAATGTCAACTACTGCTACTGCTGCTGTGTCATTTGAATTTCCTCTTCAGGGGATCAATAAAGGTAAATCTAAACTATTGGTTTATTATAATTACAACTATTACGTGAGATTTTAGGGTAGATTCTGCTTCAGAACAGCTCAGAGAGAGGAATATGTGGTTTCATATCAGAAAACACATGGAACCTATACCACAGTGTCATTAATGGAAGACGAACATACTGGACATTATTTCTTAATATACAGTCTGTTATTACACCACATAATTCTTGTATCACTAACCAGACGGTGGTGAGAGAGTGGAATGAGGAGCAGAGCCTTACCACCCTGGACAGAAATATCACGGGGTAAAAGAATAAAACTAAGCTATTATTCTTATACTTTGTACATGTTGCATTACCTGATTAAAGATTTGTACATTGATACAAGTTTATACATTATACAAAGACACAGCACCCCCTAGTGACACATTTTAAGACCATTTCATTCTGAACAATGCTATAGTAATGACTGAAGAAATGGAAAGACCTGTTTTTGTGATGCCGTGTTTAATTAAGGTAAGATAATGTCAACCACAGATTAGGCAGGAAAAGCATGAAAGCAAGAAATTTGAATTATGGCTAAATATTCTCTTGAAAATAAACTCTTGAAATTGACTCTGGTATGAAATAGGTAATCAGTTTTGGATTTCTTGCCTTGGGAATCCAAAGGCAGAAAACACCCTACATTTACTCTCTCCTTCTGTCTCACACTTTCTGTCTTCATACTACACACACACACACACACACGTCATTATCAGTTTTAACAGTTCAGTCTGTAATAGCAGGATAAGGTGTGGTATTAATCTGCCTGGGCTTAGGTTGTTTGATTCCCACATCAGGACAAAATACAGAGAGAGAAAAAAAAAAAAAAAAAAAAAAAACAGCAGGTGATTAATACTGTCAGAGGGACATAGACACAGAGATTCCTGTGTATTTTTTCATACTTAATATATTTAAGTTGTAATGGAACTGTATTTAATATCAGATTACACCAGGATCTTTTGGACCTCTTGAATTGCACTATAATATATTTTAATATACTTTTAAAATCTCAGGCTTCATTTGCTCAAAATCAGCTTTGCATGTAGTCAAATTCTATTTTTCATTATCTTGCGATGTAAAACAAAACAAAACAAACAATAAAAAAAACACCAACATTTAAATATATGTAACAACTGCATGTTATCTAGATATCTAGTATATCTGGTATATATTTGAATACTTATGTATATTGTTTGTTTGACATATTTTCATAGGTAGTGGCAGATTCAAGGGTAGGCTCCTTAAAAGCTCTGCTTCAGCCTTACCCTTTTGGTTGAATCCTTACTGAATTTTTTTGCTTGTTTGAATTAATGGTAGTGATAAGAAATATGAGTTTGTGTTATAATGTTTGGATTGACCAAATAAACTGTATTCATTCATTCATTCATTCATTCATTCATTCAGGCTGTTTGAAGGGCTGGGCCGCAAACATAAAAAGGCCACCTGCTGCATGACAGGCAGTCCCACCAGCGCTCAAAAAGAAATGGACCTGGGCTGTGAGGCTCCGCAAGTGGAACCCCAGAGATATTCTGTAACTTGGATTATGATTATTATCCATAATGTTGTAACCACTGAAGGCAGACTGACCACGAGCTGGGAGATTATAAAACAATGTTTTCTGCTCCTGTTGAAGCTACAAGTCTGGATAAAAACAACCTCGTTTTTAGAAAAATGAGTTTTATTCACGGTGTCACGGAAAAGTACTACACTACCCACAATCCTAACTGTGGCTCTGATTGGTGGAGCTCACTGTTACCTTGGAAACATTTACTGCACCTGCGAGTGTTTCCATTGGCTAGTGAGTGATGTCAGTAACGTCAACATTAGTCAGCCCTGGTAACACTGGTTAAGGAAACATTACATTAACATTAGATAACATATGATGGACACTGTAGTTCTTTTGTGATTGGCGCTATTAGATACACAGACTTGTACCCATGACTTTTTTTTTCTCTCGTTTCTCTCAATTTCTAAATGCAGATCTTATTTAATCACACTAATTTCTGCTCCTGTCCAATTTCAGACCACTTGAATACATGGAACCGTATAAACTCAGCTACCGTGATAAAACTCTTCCGGACCACAAGGGTCTTTGAATTATCACGTGACCGCCCAGGTCTATGGTGCATCATGTATGATGAAATAGTCTTTGTCAGCCATTAAAATTAACATTGTTAATAGGTGATCCAGATTAAATGTAAAATGCTGAGATGATACATGGAAGTAATAACCTTTCAAATTTTTATTCCCAAACGCCTCCTAAGTAAAATACAGAGGCAACTACTGACATATGTTTCACACACACACACACACACACACACACACACACACACACACACAAATAACCCACTCTTGAATTAAATGAAAAAGTAATTCACACCAAACTTTAAATTTCTACAGGCTTTTTGTGCAAACCACTCTCAAATAATTCTCGTAGGAAAGGATTTTCACATTTCTGCTCGATTTCCAAATTGAGGTTATCATAGAATCAGCTAAGCAAGGTACCTGTTAGCTCCTAAGCCAAGCATCTAGGCTAAAAATGGGGTAGAAGTATCTATAAAAGCCCTTGCAGTGTACACACATTTGTCTTTGGGAATTCGGAATTGGTAAAAATTTACAACTTGAGGAAAGCTTGCTGCATTGTCTCCTTCACAGGTCACACACTGTAGCAGGATGCCAGGGTGACAGCTCAGACTGTGTGAGCCCCTCTGACATCTGAGCCTTAGGAAGGGGCTCGGGCTAAAACTGCAAACCTGTACAGATGGGATGGATGGAAGTTTTAACAACTTACATAAAGCGTACTTTGAAAATTAAAACAACGCGGACAGTGCAGATTACATCAGAGATTACATCAAAATGCTAGCAAGATACTGGGCTACCTTCTTGGTTCTTTGCAAAAACGTACACCATGTACTTTGCAAAGTTGTGCCAGCCTCACTTTGGGAAAGCCTTCCCTACAGGACACTTTGCATGGGACACTATAGAGCGCTGTATCTCTTTTCCACTGGCATTTTTTTTTCTCTCCATTGCACGGGCACCTCATGGCGTTCTCTTACTTGGAAGGACATCTCAAAGGGCATCTTATGAGTTTTCCTCATCAGAAAGGCACCTCGGGAACCTGTAAGCTCACCTGTCCTATAGCACATTTTCTCAACTGGACGGTCGTCCATAAACAAACTTCCCACATTTTCTCACATGTAAGGACACCCTTTAAAGCGCTGCATCACATCTTATCCCCTGGAGTGGCACTTCTCCATTGGAGGAGCACCTGATTTATTGTAATTTATTTATTTAATGTATTTATTGCATGAAAGGGCACCCTAGAAGGCATTTGAGGGCCCTTCCTTTCATTTTTGGCCCTCTAGAGAGCACTTTAGCGATGCTCTTTCAAACATGGGGGAACCACATCCATGTAAATGCACTTTTTTTCTACTAACTAGAATGATATTTTCCAAATGCCCTTGCACTATAAAAACAACACTTAGTGTAAATAAACTTTTAACCACTTATAAGTTTACCCTTTTTTATTTATTATTAATTCTACTAATTATTATTATTGGGACCATGCTGCATGGTGATTCTGCACTTTAAATAAAACTGACTGACTGATTCACAGAATATATGGCATATCAAATGCATTGGTATTTCTGTTCTGGTAAAGTTCACACCAAGGTGGCACATTTTACTCTGTTGTATTCTATTATCCTTCTTAAATGTCCCCACACTAGGATTACCCTGAGCGGAGAGCAGGATGCAACCACTGACCAAAAGCACAACTAAAACAGAGTTTTGCAAACAAAGTTACAAAAGCAACATCAAAGAAGTGCTCTTAAGACCTTGAGGCATGATGGGAACTAGGGCAGCTTAAATTAGAGCCAAGACACCGACCCAGCCATCACCCCAGTTGGTTTACCAGAACGCCTCAGTAGATACCTGACAACTAACCATCCCTGTCCATCGGAAAATGCATCACATGTGGCATCTTAAGGAGGAATAGGAGGTGGAGGGGACTGTGTTAACTAGTCAAATACAAAGTCAGCCCAGATGAATGTGTGGTGACATCACATGGATGTGACAGCTTGCAGAGTTTGAGTTTGCATCGTGCCGAGGGGAGCGTGGGAGCTGAGTGGAGCGCAGGGCCCTGGCAGAGCACAGAGGGGGTAGCTGGACGGTGACAGGGGGGTGACAGGATGAGGACGGGGGGAACACACCGCCTGTAACATGGTGTATGGACGAAGTTTCTTAGTGAGGTGCGGCGTGGCTCAGGAGGCAGAGTGGTCGTCTGGTCATTGGAGGGGAAATTATAGTCTACATCACATCCAAACTGATCCATTTGATAGGTTCTTGGAATGTTCTTGGAATGGTTCCCCATTTCCTGCACAAATCACTTTCCACCATAAGTGCAATATCACTAACATGAGTGTTTAGCACTCATTAGCTAATTTCAGCACTGTCTGTGTATTAAGTCTAACAGTTCCTGAATCCCAGTACCGGGCGTCGGGTTCTGTAACTTGGTCCATTTTCTATTCATATACACTGTTTATTATATATATACTGTTTATATTTATATAGGCTGTTTATATTTTTTATATTTATTATATATATACTGTTTATATTTATATAGGCTGTTTATATTATTTATATTTATTATATATATACTGTTTATATTTATATAGGCTGTTTATATTATTTATATTTATTATATATATACTGTTTATATTTATATAGGCTGTTTATATTATTTATATTTATCATATATATATACTGTTTATATTTATATAGGCTGTTTATATTTATTTATATATACTGTTTATAGTTATACATACTCAGCGTAACCAACAGAACCCAAGATGTTCCTCTCCTGGCTCCAGTTCAGTTGACCGTTTAAGGTGGCAATAAAGCTCAGCAGTTATACCCATTCCCCGCCCACACAAACACACACTCACATACACACAGACACACACACACGCAGACACACACACATGCACACACAGACCACCACCACCCCTAAATGGAAGATGCTGGTTCAAATCATTGTGTAGGAGCAGTTTAATTTAGTGTTGGCATATTATTGTTTTTTATTATTTTTTATCTTTAGACTTAGCGTTCACTATTATTTCTAACACAGGGTGGCAGTGATTAGAGACAGGATATATGTTGGGCACAGGTGACAGGAAGAGGTGGGCACAAGGGGGAGGAGGGGACACAAGTTTTCCCCAGACCTGAGGCAGGGAGGATGGACAAGAGCTGGTATGTCATATAATTTTGTCTCTTCAATAAAACATTAAAGATACGAGGATTGACTGGACCTTCTGTCTTTTGGGTCTGCGTAAAGATCACCAATGCTCCTCCTGTGTATGTAAAGGCAAGAGTGGAAATGTTTGAAGGAAAAGGAGAAATTGCCATTACACATTGTGCTGGGCAAACATCTATCCTGCTGAAGTGCCCCTGAACCAACACCTGGATCCCTGCCAGCTCAGCAGGTGTGATTCTGTTGCTCGAACCTAACCTCTGACGACGGCTCAGGTCAGCACAAATAAGGCATTTATTTGAAAAATACTTTAAAACCAAAGTGGTTTCCTGACAGAATGAAACAGAGATTTCATGTCTCTTAACCCTATAAAGCCTGAAATATGAAAGAATTGGCAGAAAATTCCAATTTTTTGAAATTGAACCTTTTATTTAGTCCCATAACAAAATGTAAAAAATAAATAAATAAATATGTTATTACACGACCTTTCTGTTGTATGATATATGATATGTATTTGAAGTGCCAATGGTATGGTCCAGGGTGAACTGGGGAAGTGTTCAAAGGTATACAACAGTATTTTGGTCACGTATTGATTAAACTGAATGTCTGAACTGATAACGTGTATCATATATGATACAAATGGCTTTATAGGGTTAAAGTTCGGGTTCTGTCCATATGGTGGTATTTGCAACATGTTTGAAACAAAGCTGAACGTTTGTTTTCAGGGATGCACAGCCCATGGCTTTCATTTATTTATTTATTTTT
Organism: Myripristis murdjan; assembly: GCF_902150065.1. NCBI lineage: Eukaryota > Metazoa > Chordata > Actinopteri > Holocentriformes > Holocentridae > Myripristis > Myripristis murdjan. The sequence goes on along the minus strand of NC_043992.1, from coordinate 40,050,679 downwards.
ACTTTGAGCGCTCTCTTCAGCCCGCTTGTCTGAACTATCACTTCAAGTTCTTGATTTTTGCGAGTTAACGTGAGCTCTGCTTGTCTTGTGAACATAAAGCAGGAGTTTGCAGCAGTGTGACTGATTTTCTGCCTGCCTTGCCAGTGACTCCAGTGCTGCCTGGCAACTCTCCAAAAAAAAAAAACACATTCACAACAAATTAGAGTGAACGAGTGCTGTCTCTCTGTTAGTCGTCATGTCACCTTCCCAGGGACTACAGATGAAAAGCAGTTGTTTTTACTAATTCTGGCATATTTACATGGGTGTATCTCTCACACTAATGTTCATAAATATGCAGTGTTCCTATTAAATAAACCAATAAAAAAAAGTCACAAATCCTTAGACTGTTCATTCATTCATTCATTCATTCAGTCAAGCAACTCTGTTGTATTATCTAACACCCAGCCAACATTTTCCCTCACAGAGAAAGAGCAACTCTACAATTTGTTCAGTTTGTCCAACAGTTCAGTGTCTAGAGCATGGCTTAGTACAGTGGTTTTCAAACTTTGTCTCTGATTTCTGAATCCAAGCACCTCATTTATCCGACTACAACATTTTGCTTTGAGAACTACAACAGAAAACCAACAGCTCTCATGCAGTGGATGAATGATAACCCACCCGTTGAAGAATATAACATTACAAATAAGAAACTGGGTGAAAGAGCTGCAATTGGTGCCTCTTGAACAGATTTATTTGAACACTCAAGTAACATTACTATTATTAAGTAAAAATAAATACTTTCAAAATCCTCTAATATACTCATGAGTTATACATTTTTCTATTTTCAGATTTCTCTCACGTACCCCCTGTAGTACCTTAGTGTACCAATGGGGGTACGTGTGCCCCCATTGGAGAAAACCAAGTGAGTGGAAGTCTTCTCTTGCAAATGCATTTACACCTTTTCATTGGTTTCACACATTTTTCACACCGTTTTTAAAACAGTCAGCACAGATCAGCTCAGATCACAAAGAAGTGTGTGTGTGTGTGTGTGTGTGTGTGTGTGTGTGTGTGTGTGTGTGTGCATGTGTGAGAGCATTTGCATCAGTGCTCATAGAAACATAGGCTCTCATGGCACTGATAATTGCACCACTGCATAAATGAGAGTGCTTTCGATAAAAGATGGACCTGGGTTTGTGGATCACATTTGTTTCTCCCCTCAGTGTGGCGATTAACTTCATCCAACTCAAATCCTGCTCAGCCACTCATAAAGTCTTGTGGAGAATGGTATTAACTTGTGTCGAGGTATAAGCCCAGGGCTAATTTTTAGAACAGTTTTATCACTGCTGTGCCAGACTTACATACCGTGGTTGATAACTAAAGAAACTTGCCACACTATTTATAGGATAATCTCATGAAATCCTCCCCGTCATTCCCAGCCCACCCTCTCCCTCACCCTCCCACTTATAATTATCTCCCTGACTTTGTTCTCCACTCTCTGTCTTCCTCCCTGCCCTACAATTTAGCTTGATGGAACTTCCTGTTTAACAATTAATGCATGCCTTGTTTTGGCTTTTTTGGGGCATTACTGATTGCAAAATCATCCTGTTTTCCACGTTGGAGGCTATTTTTGTGTTTAGTCTGGGATGACTAGATTGTATGTCGACTGTGAGTCCAACACTGGACTCACAGTCGACATGCAATCTAGTTTTTGTGTCTTTGATGAAGGGCCAAAAGTGAAACGCTGACTGTAAACATTTTTAATTATATATCGCATACGTGTTAAATCTATGTAGCTCACCCTGCAAAGTCATATTAATGACAAATATATTAATTTGGCAATATGGCAAACAGGAACAAACAATTATGTTTTGTTTTGTTTTTTTATCCTTAAGATGTATTGTTATTTATTAGTCTGTTTTGATGTAACAAGCTCTGCTTTAGCAGACAGTAAATTGTCTTATCCACTGCATTTGTTATGAAAGAACATGCACAACCTTGAATTGCTAACAGGAAAAAAAAATAAATAAAAGAGAGATTTCTTCCTAGCTAAAGCACACAGGCACAGATTTAATGAACATAAAAATACCCCGAAATCAACACCAGAGAAAAAGTCAAGAGTTTCACAGTGTAAGTTTATACAAAACTGTCCTTTACAAAACAACACTGTGGCCAGAGAAACATGATACGCTAGTGTGGCTTACAAACCGAAACTAAGATACATTTGTAATATTGGCATACAAATGCACCATGAACATAAATATAAATAATTTCAAGGACATTCTGAAATATTGTAAATCTATCTATCAATCTATCTATCAATCTATCTATCTATCTATCTATCTATCTATCTATCAGTGCTTGCTGTGTATAAGCTATTAGGGACTGCTCATCTCAACAGTCTCAAAGCTTAGAGGTCTCTCTCCAGTGTCATGCTAAATCACGTGTGTGCACAGTGGGTGTTCCATACAAGATGCAGAAGCACTAAGTCCAATATTTGACTATGTGACTCTTCTGTTGGTGTCGACCACAACTGGTACCACTCTTTGTGTTACTGAGTTTCATAAAGCACCACCTGTCCTTTCTGTGTCTCCATCTCTTCGTCTGTGTGTTGTCTTATTGTGAAATTGGAAAGTCAGAGAGGCTATCAGTATGCCTGCATTCATGCAATAATACAAGTGCCAAAGTATCCTTAAAAGCAGAACATGCAGTTTGAAATGGGGACGTCCCACTTTGGGATGATGTGTTATGCCATGTAAGCCAATCAGTTCTCAAAAGAATATAACGCCTCAGGAGTTCAGGACAATTTTTTTTTTACTCCATCATAACCCAAAATATCAGAGCATTTTGCTCCATTTATGTTTTTGTGTAAATTTGTCATCATAACACTAGATCCAAGACAGGGATTTAAGTGTTACATTAGTTCCATGGGTTATTAGTCCTGGCAGGAACCCAAGGGTAATTCATGCCCTTGACATGGTTCTTGGCATGAACTGAATCTTTCCTCAGCCTCATCCTTAACATGAATAAACAAAGTGATGTGCCCTCCCATTTGAAACTGCATAGTCTTTCTTTCACTCTATGATAGTTAGATAAATAAATGTAAACACTGACAGACAGAGGCACCTTCATTTGATTGCACAGCCAGCCTCAGTGTGTGCAAGACATTTTATGGAGGGGGAATTTAGTTCTACTTGCAAACTTAAAATGTCAGCCACTTGACAAGGCTCCTCTACAGCAACTTGAGAGCTTGACAAGAGTACTTGAGACTATCACATTCACCCTCTCAACAAATATCAAGTCGAAGCTCTTCTTACTCTTTCCCCCCCGCCCTGTTGTCTTCTGTGCCGCAGCCACACAATCTTTCCCTCTTACATTTCTCGCTTTTGTTCTCTCCTCCATCTCAGTGTGTCCCTACTCCACTGCTTTCTCCCCAGTGTGCGTTGTGTGCTCTTTCTCAAACTCTATTTTTCCTTTTTCTCTCTGTATCTCTGCCTCCTTGTGTGCCTCTTACCGATGCTCGCTTGCTCTCTCTCTCTCTCTCTCTCTCTCTCTCTCTCCCTCTGTGTCGCTCTTTTCCTCTCCCTTGATGTTTCTTTCTGTTTGTCTCTTGATTTGTCTCACAGAGTCTCATACTGGCTTTTGATCTCTCTCTCTCTCTCTCTCTCTCTCTCACACACACACACACACACACACACACACACACTATCACTCCCCTCCTGGGTTGCCTACAGATCAGAGTTGGCATATTACTCAGTTAGCTGCAGTGTTACCGGGCTCCTCGATTCATCTCGGTTATATGGGTGACCCATTTCTGCACAAACTCATGGATTTTAATGCTAAAGTGCTTTGCCACATCAATTCAGACAATCCAGACTTTGAGCATGTGGTTCTCCTTAAAGCCCTTTCTCCCCTTTAGTCAACTTGTCTTCAAAAAAATCCAAATAATACTGCAATTAAATTCATCTAGGAGCTCTCTCTCTCTCTCTCTCTCTCACTCTATATATGTATATATATATATATATATATAGATATATATATAGATATAGATAGATAGATAGATAGATAGTGAAAGTATTCAGACCCCCTTCACTCTTTCACTTTTGTTATGTTGCAGCCTGATGCTACAGTTGTTTCAGTTCATTTTTTCTCTCATTAATCTACACTCAGGACCCCATAATGACAAAGTGAAAACAGAATTTTAGAAAAAGGAAAAACTGAAGTAGTATTCAGACCCTTTGCAACAACACTTGAAATTTGGCTCTCTTTCCCTTTTATTATTTTATTTTTTCTTTCTAATGCTCTGGTGATATTTGTATCATGTCATTGCTGTTATTATTGTTATCATTATTAACATTATCATCACTACCACTATTATTATTATTGTGAGCTTGCAGTATAAAACAGTATATGTACGCATGAGAGGGTATGTTTTGTGTATGTACGATATGAATAAAAAAAATTATATATATATAAAAAAATAAATTTCTCCAATTTCTCTTTGTGGTTGCTGAGCTCCAGAGATCCTGTGTGGAGACGGGACAAAGCTCCAGAAGGACAACCATCACTGCTGCCCTCCACTGATCTGGGCTTTATGGCAGAGCGGCTGGACGGAGGCCTCTCCTCAGAGCAAAACACATGGAAGCTGCTTGGAGTTTGAAGAAAAGCACCTGAAGGACTGTCAGACTGTGAGAAACAAGATTCTCTGGTCTGGCCAGGGTCAAAGTACAGAGACATCCTCAATGAAAACCTGCTCCAGAGCGCTCAGCACCTCCGACTGGGCCGAAGGTTCATCCTCCAACATGACAGTGACCCTGAGCTCACAGCCAAGACAACACAGGAGAGGCTTAGGGACTCTGTGAAGGTCCTTGAGTGTTCCAGCCAGAGCCCTGACCTGAACCCTAACATCTCTGCAGAGACCTGAACATGGCCGTCCACCGACGCTCCCCATCCAACCTCACCGAGCCTGAGAGGATTTTCAAAGAAGAACGGCAGAAAATCCCCTAGTCCAGGTGTGCACAGCTTGATGCTTCATACCCAAAAAGACTGGAGGCTGTAATCGCTGCCAAAGGAGCTTCAACTAAGTCCTGAGTAAAGGGTCTGAATACTTTTGTCAATGTGATATTTCAGTTTTTCCTTTTTAGTAAATTTACAAAAAATTCTACAATTCTGTTTTCACTTTGTCATTATGGGGTACTGAGTGTAGATTAACGAGAGAAAAAATCAATTTAAACGATTGTAGCATCAGGCTGCAACATAACAAAAGTGAAAAAAATGAAGGGGGTCTGAATACTTTCTGAATGCTCTGTATATATATATATTTGTGTGTGTGTGTGTGTGTGTGTGTGTGTGTGTGTGTGTGCTTTATGGTATTTTTTAAATCTTGCATATCATCACTATAATATTCCTAAAATATTGTAATAAGGATTTGTCATTTTGTTGTCATATTAGTAGGCTATCCCTCTAAAATGTATTCTAGGATCATTGTAGTTATTTTTCATAATGGGCTAATAAAGATATTTCCTATCAATAGCAAATGGTCTTTGGAGTTTTTTCGGCGGGATGACATGCTGTGAAATACTGATGCCTTTTTTTTTTCTTTTTTCTTTTTTCTTTTTTTTTTTTAAACTGTGGATGCAATAATAGGATGAAGACTGCTTATTCCAAACGGATTATAGTTTTATTATTTATATCAGATAACCCACCTTATAGAACAGCAGGAAAAAGATTTTTTTTCAGAGGTTCCCAAACAATTTCATAACAAAAACGCCCTTTCTGATAACGATTCGATACGCTGAGTAATGCCATCTGGGACAATTTTTTTTTTTTTTTTTTTTTAATCTATTTTATACAGGATTTCGAAAGTGTCTGTGTGTATGTGGGTGTGTGTCGGGGAAAGGTCTGAGGAACCTTTGACCCAAACATCCGTTCATGCATGTTTTCCATTGTGATCACTCCTATAGGAAGCGGAATGACAGTAAAATTAAACTGTGCTGTAATTTATTCACCCTGGGGACCGCATGAAGCACAAGAAGGACCCCTAGTGGATCACTAGGCCCCACATTGGGAGGTAATGTAACGTGATTTAAATGTACTGTAATTGCAGATAATTGGGTGCTAGTGAGCAGACGCTCCAACCACCACCCACCCACCAGCACTGAACTGCTGTGAACTATTTACACAAACCCCATGCAGAGCTCAGCCTGAGAGTAAGACAACCTCCCCAGATCCACTCCACGTTTTTATCTGCGCCCTTACTAGGCGCCGTATTGCTGATGGGGGAGAATTAGATGAAATACCAAGAAACGACATGCAATAAAGGCGGGAGTGTAACGGGAAAAACATTGGTGAGTGTTAACCGACCGGGGAAAATGTAAGAAGGGACGCGATTCCTTTCCCTGCCGCTGCCGCTGCGTGTGAGGAGCCTCCATACCTTCGCCGGAGGATGCTGCGTCTGTGAACCATTGTACCCGAGCATAATCCATGCAGTGTCTTGGATCGCATCTCCCGGTGATATTTTCAGGGATATAAGGTGATATGCGCATAGGTTATCAAGGCTCAGGAACGCGGTAAAGGCGTTTTGAAGGTTCCCAGTGTCTGTGAATCCGGACTATTTTGCGCGCAGTCTTGTTCAGTCGCGTCATCGCCGACTTCTGTTAGACGCAAAGAGAAAAAAGAAAGGACTTGATAGTCTCCTGACTCTTAAATTATTCAGGTATACCGCTTCTTCGCGCTCAACATATGCTCGACTCTTTGTCTTACATCCTCCGTGCATGATCTTAAAACAAGATCCCCTAAGTGGTGGTGACACGGATGAAAGCCGATGGCCAAGCTCCCCCAATTTCCTCAGAAGGGGGATGCAACCTAAAATAACCCCGGTGCCAAATGGTAAGTCACAGTTAATTTATGGCTATGAATATGAGCAATGGCTCAAAATGTGAACATTCTTGAGGTTTTTGCAATTTATTTCTCTCTTCTCTAATGCACATAGCCCGTGCGGGTGTGTGCCGACCTAACCTAGTTGCTTATACCTGCAGCTTTTTGCACATCGCAAGGCGAGGGAGCCCTGAATTTGTGACACGGCTTCTCTGGAGACAGTGTCCGTCCCTGTCCCCTCTCTCGGAGCCCGGACATCGACGACTTTAATGGCTTTTGTGTTCAGGAGATGGAGGGTCTTACTGGTGCTGAACGTGCTCGCCGTGGCCGGTTTCATGACTTTCTGGGCCAAGTGCAATACACGTAGCGTCCCGGCCGTCGGTCAGGAGGCTACGGCTGATGGGAAGAGGCCCCGGGGCAACGGGACGGCGCAGCAGGGCGCCGGCATTAGTCATGAGGTGCTGCTCAAGAGACTCGGCTCTCTGGAGGACGTGGTGTACAGGCAATTAAATGGTAAAAAAAAAAAAAAAAAAAAAAAAAAAAAACTTAACACAAAAACCTGTGAACCTACAGACATCCCCAACCGATCTGCAGAGACGCTAAGGTCATTGTAGGTGCCCCTGGTATTAGACATTAAAGGAGCTTCTCAAAATCTTGTCTTTCCACACACACACACACACACACACACACACACACACACACACACACACACACACACACACACACACACACACACACACACAAAGAGGTTGGCTCATTTCATTTGTTTTTCGGCTGGGCTAGTCTCATCTCTTATTTACCAGAGTCTCTTAGTTTATTTTCTTACAGCAAGAAATTCTCAAATAATGTTAAGACCTGAGTTTACATGATTATAAATAAGCACAAAAGCACATGCATTTTTTTCTTATTTACAAGCTATTTATTTATTTATGTATTATTTTATTTAAATTAGGTACAGCAATAGTGAGCTTATAAAGTTAACCTTTGTTGCTTTGAAAATGTAATGATACCAATTTGAAAACTGGCCATTTTTAGGGCAGACCCGGGGCAAAGTTTTCCCACCATGCGCAATAATGTTAACTGACTATGTTGGAGACTGGTAATAAGTTAACCAGGCACTGTCTAGTTAACTTAGCTTGCATCCGAGTCACTAATAAAAGCTATATAATCAACAAACTCTTAGGTGCCTTTGTTTGGTAGTTTCTTTTCTCACAGCAGGAGCTTCTCTAATAATGGTAGGGCTTGAGTTTACCTGAAAAACGTGATTGATTGTGAAAACTTGATTGTGCAAATTGGAAAACTGGCCATTTTTAGGGCAGATCTGGGGCAAAGTTTTCTCGCCATTAGCAACAATGTTAACTGACTGTTCAATGTAGGCTAACATACAGTAAGAAAAGCTATTACAGTAATATTTTAAAATACCTATTTAATTGTTTGAAAGATGCATTGCAATAAATAGGCGATATTTTTAAAAAATCATATTTCTGCTTCATTAAATTTTATACAAAGACAGAATGTTTTAAGTTAAATGAATTTTATTTTTGTACAAATTTGACCTTTGCTTTCCAGAATCATATTTATTCACAAGTTTGTTCTCCTAAGAGGCAAAACAGAAAGAGGTTCAGAAATTTGAAAACTTTGAACAATTTATTTATTTACACTCTTCCTTGACTTTACTCACTTTTTGGTCTTAAGATTAAAGTTCTAAAGAAAAAATAGTTTTTACTTATCCCTAAAACTTTGTCAATCTAGAGCTATTCTGGTGCTGAACTGATCCATGTGTCTTGGTGATCCAGTGAGGTCAGAGGTCAGGGTTGGTTCGAGCAACACGCCGGAGCTGGCAGGCATTCAGTGCCTCGCTCAAGGACACTTGAGCAGGGTGGATGTTTGTCAGCAGTGGTGCATGAACCACCGGGTTGAAGGATGGTCCCTTTAGCCAACAGGCTGCCCTGCTGTCCCCAAATAATCCCAAATAAACTAAGATGAATGTAATGATGGTTATCCCTCACTTTGAAATGAACAGTGAACAAATGAAAGGCCACTGTGCAGCCTCACTGCCCGGCTCACAACCTGGAGAGTGAAAGATTTCTGCCTTTTATCATTAATTAGACAGCTCCATGTTGAATCTTGATGCCTTTTTTCCTTGCTGGAATTTTGCAGCCTCAATATAGGATCAGCAGGCGAGTAAGACTGGGAACCCCAGGGCTGAGCATATTTGTTACATCTCTATTTTTATACTGTAACCCCGTACTGAAGGCACAATCTGTGCCAACACTTTGTCATAATGTCACATCAAATCATAAGCTCACCTCTCTCAACAGCGAATGACTACCTTCGCTCACATGGGGTTGGAGTTGGATCTCTGATAGGATTTTGTGTGTGGGGGTAACACCTGTAAGCCTTAGACAGGATTATTGAAAGAGGAGTGACTCAGCCACACCAGGGGATACTGACATGTAATCTTCTCGTTTGCCTTGCTCAGGTCTTTCTAAATCTCTCGGCCTCATTGAGGGCTTTGGGGGTCGAGGTAAAGGTGGCCTCCCTGCCACCCTGTCACCAGCTGAGGAGAGTGATGCAAAATACCTGAGGGAGAAGTATGGATATAATGCCTACCTCAGTGACAAAATCTCTCTGGATCGGACCATCCCGGACCACCGTCCCAGCAAGTGAGCGCATAGATTTGATTTAGCCAAAGCTGTCAAAAAACGGGTCTGACAAACTTGTTCTCTGTGCAGATTTCATAACCCTGCACTTTAAAATGAGCATGTTTTATTTTTAAGAGCACGAATAAAATGTTTGGCTTCATGACCCTTCTGCTGGTATCAGGAACAAATTCCTGTGTGCTTTGAAGTGTTTGTACCTAATGCACTGCACCCGTCCCTTTTAATTTCTCTTCCTCTCTCTCTCTCTGTCTGTGCCTCTTAATCTGTTGTTGGATTTGTGATGAAGCTGCACTATCAGTGTGTCCATCGATATGCATGTATGCATGGGCAGATAAATCTAAACACACACACACACAGGTGGTGCTTGTATCAGCAGGTGTGAACTGCATGCTTCTGATTGCATTTGCGTATCATCAGTGTATATGCATGTGCATCCAGGGGTGCATGCTCCCATACTCCCAAATAGCCTTGTGTTGTATCTGTCTGCGAGCTTTCCATAGAAATGTTCATTCACAAAGTGTCTGTCTCTGCTCCTGAACCCCGCTTAAATGAGCAACAGCCCCCGTTTGAAAGTCGGGGATGATGAGAAAGCCTTCAGCCAATCTCTGCCACCAGTTGCGTAGCTTCCATGGTCAGGACTACTACTGCTAATGCAGTAATAGCATTAGCAGTAGTAGTAGCACTTGAAGTAGTAGTAGTTGTGGCAGTATATGTAGTAGTAATTATAGCCTTTTGGTATCAGTAACAGTATCAGTTTTTTAAAGGTTATTTTTTTTGGCGTGTCTGCTTTATTTGACAGTCACAGTAGAAAGAGGCAGTAAGGGCAGAGAGACAGAGGGGATGGCATGCAGCAAATGGCCTGAGGTCAGATTCAAACCCAGTGTGCTGCGAACAGGACTCAGCCGGAACACGTGGTGTGCGCTCTTATCTGGTGACTGGGCTGCCCCCTGTCAGTGGACTTTTAAAGACACAGCGATCATCCTGGTGCCAGGAGTGCCAGCAACCATCATTTCATTGTGGATTCACTGAGATGGAGACACTTGAAAACAAAAATGTAAATGACAGTCGCTCAGCAGTGTAGAGGAAGTTTTTAGGCAACACTTTCCACAATGTGCTACTGTTTGGTGCAGTTTGGTTTTAACACTGGCCAGGACATTTTTTATTATGTTGGTATCCCCCATATCTTTCCTTCTCCAGCGCTCTTTAAAAAAATAAAAAATAGTGCACTTTTTGCAGAAAACATGCAAACCTGGCAACTCTGCAAGTCTGTATAGACTTTATGCCAGCTGCTTATAACCTGATGTGGAGTTAAAATGACAATATTATTTGACATAGTTAAAAAAAATGTGTAGGGGCAATTCATTAGTCCCTTGACACAATCCTGTGCCCTCAGCCGGAGGGTCAGGACGGCCCAGGGGGATCACTCAGTCATTTAGGGAGTTCTGATATGATTAAGAATGTGAAAAAATATATTTCCAATACACAGCTCTATTGTAATCATACTTAACATACTTAACTTAAGTTCACCATTATTCATTGTTAAGCCTGTAACGGATACATAGGCATGTTTTGGGGCTGTCACAAGGTTGAGGATAATTGTGCCATCTGACTTCACCGGCTGTTGTGAATACATAGGGTTCATACTGATAATGTAGGCTGCCTTTATTCTATTATGGAAGATAATAAGATACGAAGACCACCTTTTTTTTTAATGTGACAAGGAAAGGAGATAAGGAAAGGAAGGAAGTCACTCTCCACCAGTGTAACTGCACAGAGAGATGCAGCCAAAGCCTTGATGCACCTCTCTCCCCTTCATTAGAGCTGTAGCCCATTTAAACAAAGGCTGCAGTAAAAATAGGCCTCCTATCTGCAGTAGACAGACTGTGAATAGGCCAATATGGAAAAAAAAGGAAAAGGAAAGGAAAACCCATGTGATTATAGTTGAACAGGAGAAGGCACGTGATTCGTCTTTTAGCCTCTGCGAACAAGATGTCAGCAGCTCTGTGGAGGCAGCTTGGTCTTTCACAGCGATGACTGAGGAAGAGAGGAGCGCGCAAATCCCAGGATGCAAGTCTCACAGCAAGGCATTAGAATAACCTCACATAGAAAAGGTTTCATTTGGCTTTCAGATAAGATAGTCACACTGTGGCATAACATACTGCGTGTCTGTCTGTCTGTCTGTCCAGATGCAGGAAGGTCAGCTACCCGAGAGACCTCCCCCAGATCTCCCTCATCTTCATCTTCGTCAACGAGGCTCTGTCAGTGATCCTCCGCTCAGTGCACTCAGCTGTCAATCACACACCAGCTCACCTGCTCAAAGAGATCATCCTGGTGGACGACAACAGCGATGACGGTCAGTAGACTTTTATTCCCAAAGCGCCCGTGTCTTTTTCCCCAAATGACTGGGATCTGCTGTATCTCAAGTCACGTATTTCCTGTCAAGAGGAGGAAAAGCATATGAATAGTCTCATATTCAGTGTTAACCCTTTCACACATAGCTGTCACTACAGTGGACGGCTGTTTAAGAGTCATTTTCTCCTAAATGCAGTGGTTTCTATGGTGGAATTGCATATCGGCTGTTAGAGTGCTCTCTGCTGCTCCCCTACATTGAGGTTTATGCAGAGACTGTCAGTTCTTGTTGCTGAAAACATGTTAATACTAGTAGAATGACATGGTAACACCAGTCCTGTATTCTGAAAGAAGTATGGAGACTCACAGAGATATTCATGCCCTAAGAAGTGTAAAAGCACATCAGAAAGAAATATTGACTTAGGCTTTCATAATTCATGCATGAAAGGGTTAAAATCTTATTCTTTGTATAACAAGTCAAAAATATATACTGTATACCAAGGGGATGAGACAGTCCCACTTGTTTCCAAAGCAGTTTTTACTCATTTCAGGAATTTTTCTGGGAACAAGTATAAATAAGTTGAAACAAGGCAGAATATCCGATATAAAAATGTCACTTTTTTACTCTTGAGTCTGGAGTTGACCTCATATGTGCGTGTTAGTTTTTGCACTGTGAGCTTAAACACACTCATACCATTATACACTGATTACATTAATATGTTGATTTGGACCAGGGGTCACCAACCCAGTCCTCCAGGGCCCCCTGTCCTGCAGGTTTTGGTTCCAGCTCTGCTCTTTCACACCTGACCCAATTAAAGCTCACACATCTTCCTGCACGCCCTGTTCAGGTAGATCTGCTTCAACCAATCAGCACCAAGCCCTGGTTTAGACAGATATTAGGCAGATATTAGTCTTTAAATAAACATTATGGCCCAGTCTGTGTTGCCTGTGCTGATTTGACAGATATTACTTCAGTCAGCCTCAGAGGTAACAGTCTGTGAAACTTGCCTCACTCTTACAAAGCCACTAACCAGCATATGAAATTTGTTAAAATGGGTTTCAGGGGAGACTTTTTAATGTCCAGAGGCTTCTCCATCCTGAAAAGAATGACATTCAGACAGAGAAACACACACACACACACACACACACACACACACACAAAAAAAAACACTAAATCCTTGTAATGTGTTTCATCCTTTGAGATTTGGCATATAGATGGTAGAATTTAAACATGTAGCATGAAATGATGGCTCAAAATAACAGTTATAGGCAGGTAGTGCAGACATGCATGCACGTACACACACACACACACACACACACACACACACACACACACACTCAAATAATTTAGAGCCTCCTCAGATTGCAGCTGCAGAACGTACTGTCCCCTGTCACCAATAGAGTTTACAATCAACACTCCATATTGTGCTCTGAGCATACAGCCGAGTGCCTATATTGACTTCCCTTTATGATGTACATTATGTGTTTCCTTGTTTATTATTCTTCATTTTGTGCACATGTGACACACCCTTTTGCACGAGCAACACCCAAACTCTTTAACCCTTTATAGGGCACTCATTGAAATACTGTGAAATTCAAAAAAACAAAACAACCCTAGACTGTTATTAGAGAACATGACAGGACTTTATTACTTCTATAAATTTTTTCTAAAATTTTCATTTTTCTATAGAAAATCAAAGCCAATGAGATTGGTCAAATGCCACAATCATGTGACCTGGGATGTAGAGCGATCTTTGCTGATTGGCTGGGTGAAGACCAAATGATTATTGAACTAACTGAGACAGGGGATGGGCCTGATATGTACAATTTCTGAAATTACCAAATATAGTCACTTGCCCTATAAAGGCTTAATCTCTTATAAGCATGTAAAAAACAACACTTGCAAACACTTCAAAGCAATTTGAGCTCCGGCGTGTGCGACACAGACAGCGTCACCCAACACAAAAGCATACGTTAAGGCTTGCTGCGGGGAACACAGGGAAAGATGGCGCCCTGAAATGTCCACTGGTAGGACGGCGGCGTCGAATGCGTCACGGGGCTCCATCAGGGTGACAAGGTGACGGGCGTCTCCTCGACAGAAGCCGCGTCCACCGGTATTGAGGCTCGGTGTTTGGTCGGGTGACTAATGGGTCCAGCTTTTGCGGGGCGGACAGGCGGAGAGGCAGAGTGCCACAATAGGATGTCACTGGAGAGATGTCCCCGTCTTATTTATGGGGCTGCGCTGCCAGGCTGGGCCCTGTAAGACGAAGACAGGAAGAGCGGAGGGGAGTGGACTGCAAGGAGGGATGAGGGCGGATGGGATGAAATTAATGAGGAGGGAGAGAGGAAGAGGCGTATGTTGTGGAGGGGAAAGTAGCTTGAAGGGAGAGTCGGAGCAGAGGAGGTGAAAATAGGTAGTGTGAAAGAGAGAGAAAGATGCACACAGAGCGAGGAGATCAAGCCAGGCTATTAGAGGAAGTGGCAGACGAAGTGAGAGAGAGAGAGAGAGAGAGAGAGGGTGGGAAAGAGTGAGGGGCCTCAAGAAAAATAGGGTCGGACAGAGAGAAGGAGAGCGAGTGTAATGCATATGGAAAGGAGGGAGGGAGGAACGCAATAGAACGGAAGAGTAAAACAGATGCGATGAGGAAATGGGACGCGAGAGACGGTACGAGAGGAAGAGGAGGAGAGACCTCATGCGTGGAGGCAGAAACAGCCGGGGCATGAAAAAGTGGCTGAGGATGGCCAGAAATGCAAGGAGAGAGAGAGAGAGAGAGGGAGAGGGAGAGGAGGGTAAAAGGAGGGAGAGACAGTTCAACCCCCCCATGCTCTTGGCTCTGCTGGATGGCTGAGAGCCAGCTATCTATCACAGAGGGAGGAAACTGCAGCAGGGGAGAAGGCGAGGCATGCAAACAAATAACACTCACCATTCTCTCTCCGCCTGCATACGTCGCCCGGCTCGGCTTTTTTGGCCTCGCATGACGGTTTGGACAAAACTCACACGTGTGTATGCGTGTGTGTGTGTGCGTGTGTGTGTGTGTGTGTGAGAAACCGAGACAAAGAGCATCAGAAATGTGTTTATTTGTCTGTGATGATCATCAAGAATATACAGAGACAGAAAAACAGAGAGCATTACAAATATGTGCAAGTGTGTGTGTGTGCATGTAGGCGTGTGTGTGTGTGTGTGTGTGTGTGTGTGATGCAAAGGAAGAGGGGCTGTGACTGTTTGGCTCCGGAGGGAAAAGGCTGATCACTTGAGTGAGAGATCAAAGGTGCAGCGGCTGCCACCACTCAGGAAGCCGCAGACTCCCTGTGGTGGTTTTTGCCGTCTGCTGGAACGCGATACAGAGCCGCAGGGACGCGAGAGAACACGCTTACGTCGCATCTTCCTGCCGCTGTGTGTGTTTGAGTCTTGAATATGACACAAAACTGGCCAATGTGATGAGGCCTTTTGGTTTGGTTGTGTTTTTGTTCCTCTGAGTGCGAATAATCAGACGACGGGATTCTTTATTGATCGCTGAGGAGCTGTTCTGTTTCCTCTTGTCTGGGTCAGGGTCAGGGTCAGCCAAAGAACAACAAACCCAGCGCTGGCAGGGGCTCAAAGCCTTTCTTGTGGCTTAATGCTTCGTCCTTAAGTTGAAGAGCAGACTCTCGAACCACGAGCAGGGTTCATAGGGTCAGACAAACTCCGGAAATTTGAAAATGCAATTTCCAGGTCCTGGGAAAAGTTATGAAAAAAAAAACAATTGCAAAGCCGTGGAAACTGACCAACACAGTGTTCGCTCAGTTTAAAACTGATTCACCAGTTCAGCGTGTTGTGGCCCTTGAGGATTCCTGTGATGTGTGTTCATGCATCAGTTTGTCTCAGTGTGGTAAAGAAAGCTGAACATACTTTACTTCACCTCTGCGAGCCAGTGGTATCCACAGACTGACTGCTCTGTTGTTTCAGCTTGGACTGGACTTACAAAGTGAAAAACTCTGTCCAGGTTTATGTGAGGCTCTCGTTTGTTTTACAGAGGCTTATATACAGTATTTGACTGACTTTCACCACATAGCGCCCATGGTGCTAAAACAAACATTTTCAGGGGCAAATCTAAAAAATACATTTTATGGAAAAGTCATGGAAAGGTCAGTGAAAACCTCTGGCAAATACAGTGGTGGAAAAAAGTTTTCGGACACCCTTAAAATTTTACACAATCTCAAATATTATCATGAGATATTTGTGGAAAAATCTTTTTTTTGTGTTTCAAAAGGTGTGGCTGCGTTAGACAGATACAAACAAATACAAATTATATTTTTTTGTTTATTGTTTACAAGAAAAACTAAGCAAACTAAATAGTTGACAGTGTAATCTTTATCTTCAGGCGTGTTTCCTGCGTTAGGTTCCTTGTTTTAGCCATTTTTGTGTCTGAAGAACTTTCAGATGTGCTGCTTTATATAGACACCAAGCTTGGCAACAAAAATTGGGTCTTTTAAGAAAAAGAACAACCTTCGTCACTGGTACCAAAATGACCCAATACTCCAAATTTCTTATGTATTTTTATGGAACCAATCAATTTTAAGTTTTTCATGGCTTTTTTAGGATTTGTTTAGTATTTGGGCTGTGACTGGACTAAAAGAAATTGCACCTGAAGACCTAAGAGTGATTTGTTAATGTAATATTTCACAAATGCATGGGCTGTCCCAAAACTTTTTTCCACCACTGTAGGTGTCTGAATCACAACAAGACCAAAACCCTGCTGCTGTTTGCATCCCATGTGTTTTTGTCTCTTGTGGCCCAGAGCAACTCAAAGGACCACTGGAGGAATACGTGAACAAGCGCTACCCCGGCCTGGTGAAGATCGTCAGGAACCAGAAGAGAGAGGGGCTGATCCGCGCCAGAATCGAGGGCTGGAAGGTGGCCAGTGCCGAAGTGACAGGCTTTTTTGATGCCCATGTGGAGTTCACTCCTTCCTGGTGAGTCGGTTCAGCCTTTGGATAGACTTGAAAACCTCAAGGTAGAACTGTTGGGATGCAAGGGAGACAAATCATTCACTGAGGGAGAAACAGCACAGAATCAGCACCATAGGATTTGCTTCAGGCTCTGTTTGGCTGTGATGAATAGTGTGAATCTTTAGGCTAACAGAGGTTCAGTTCCTTTGGTGGCAATTCAGTTTAAAAATGATGTTTTTTTGTTTTTGGAACGATTCAGTCTGGTCCAGTTTTGTGAACCATGATGCAGGCCCACCTTGTTGTCATGTGGTAAAGATGATGATGAGACGATGAATGCCTCTCAGTTCTCGAAAGAGTATAGCTAACAAAAGACAACTCCTTAGCCCCATCATAACCAAAAAAAAAAAAAAAAAAAAAAATTGGAGCATTTTGTTTCACATGTGTTTTTGTGTTTTTGATAACAAAACATTAGAGACAGGCAGTGTAAATTGTTGCATTAATTCTATGAGTTATTAGTCTTGGCATAAACCTGAGGGCTTTAATCTTTCCTCAGTATTTCTGTAATAAACTTAGTGGTCTGGCCTCTCATTTGAAATTTTTTAAAGAATGGTGAATGATTTGATTCAAAGCATTTCATTTGATTCGGGTCAAAGTCAGAACAATTCATTCTATTTTTTTTAGCAGATCAATTCACTTGAATCTGCAAAAATTAATAACTGATGCACTGATGTAATGAATAAATCATTGCATCCCTAGTTATGGCACAAATGAAGAATTTCATTTCAAAATGAGATATTCACTATTTGAAAAGAGAAGATAACAGCTTCATTTACCAAATGGTGTCTTGCATGAAAGTGAATCACATTTTGTGTTATTAATAGAAGTTCTGAGTCATCATAAATCCTCTTTGCCTTGTCAGTTTTTTTTTCATATAGATAAAATTATCTAAGGCAGCAAAACTTTTCCAAAATGCGTAAAATTTTGCAGGCATAACCCATTGAAGTGCAATAGAACAACCGCAGCATTATTACAGCACTTTCTTTCAAAGCTGCCGCTAAGTGTGAGTCACTTCAGTGCTTTACAGAGTCCATGAAGGAGAGCACAAAGCAACAGCAAAGAGCCTAAAATGAACACACCAAACACTATCCTGTGCCTGGAAAAAATAAGATAAGAGTACGTAGGGCTGTGTGATATCACAGTATATATCGTGCAACAGTAGAAAGTCATCAGTCGTCAGTCATTCAGTGTTGTGCTGTATCAGGTCAACTCTGTGGTAATTTATTACGCTAGGTGATATTCTGTAATTTGAACAATGTTTAGTTGTCCTTTGCGCTCCACACATGAGCGTAGGCAACATAAACTTACAGCACAACAAACACAATAACACAGTGTAATGTAAATCCTGTGTGGAAGTGTAGCAGTAGTAGTATCTAAAAAAAAAAAAGGGATTTCCCAGTTTGGGATCAATAAAGTAAATCTATCTATCTATGCTGTGGTCAACATGGTGCGATTGTCTGTTCTGAGTGTCACACTTCACCGATCACTGAAACTCTGGACAGCAGCGTCAATTTATTAACTCTACGCAAAACACTCACTCCGAAGCAACGTTTTGATATATTTCTCACTGTGAATTTAGTGAGTCCTTGCAGTCTGTAGAATTTGGGGGATGAGCTGGCAACATCACAACAGACACGCAAACCTCCTCAGTTCCAACCGGTTGAGGAGACATAAAAATCGGCATCATGTTGTCTTCATCAACCGGCAAAAAACACGACTGTCGCGCCAAAAAGTGGCCTTGTGTCGTCCTGTGTGCGTGGTGCATGGGTGCAGGAAGCCTCAGCGTTTTGACAGAAAAGTAAATGACTGAGGTAACTCACTGAAGTAGTGTCCCTCCATATGGCACCTTCACGGCACTGTTGTTGCCTGGGAAAAAACTGTGCCAGCATTGGGAAGCATGTACATCATTACACTGCTATTTTAAATACTTTACACTTACACTTATATTTTGTTTGCTGTTGAATTGAAAATTTGCCCAAAGGTTCCAAATAAAAGGAGAAAAATAATAAAATATGATTAAGTACCTTTTATTTGTCATTTATTTAATTAGAAATGTAATAAGGAATAAGTCTTTTCATGTGATCATTTTAGATCAACAATTTATTCATGTATTTCACTGAAAAGGTGCAATATTGATATATATTGTTATCTGGATATAAAATGACCATATCAGGATATGAGATTTAGGTCATACTGCACAGCCCTGAGAGTAAGAAAAGAGGAGGGTGGGTGGCCCTGTAAGTTAAAGTGTAAAACGTAAGATGCGCAGTTCATGAAATATACAAAAGATGAATAAAATACAACCTCATACTAAAGCCTGTCCCCAGAAGTAAGTTTTGAAGAGTGATTGAAAGGATTTAAAGTGATTTAAAAGCAAACATGTTGTGCAACACAACATGTTTGTCCTGTCCACCTCTAGGTAGGTCTTTTACTAGCTCAGAGTGTACTATCAGAGTCTGCACACCCCAGTTCACTCAACATAAATAGACACACACTCCGTGGAACTGCGCTGAGCTGAATCAAATGGAATTGTTAATAAGTTGGTACAACTTTAGGGACCGGCTAACTAACTGAAGTGGGCGAGTGAAAAGAGATCTTAAGAGAACCCGCCCCATGCCATCTGTCTTTAAGCTTGTGTATCTGTGCATGTGTGTGTGTGTGTGTGTGTGTGTGTGTGTGTGTGTGTGTGTGTGTGTGTGTGCATTCCACCAGGGCCGAGCCAGTTCTGGCCAGAATCAAAGAAGATCACAAGAGGATCATCTTGCCCTCCATTGACAACATCAAACATGACACGTTCGAGTTGGAGCGCTACGAGAACTCAGGCCACGGATACAACTGGGAGCTGTGGTGCATGTACATCAACCCGCCCAAGCAGCGGTGGGACGAGGGCGACACCTCCGCACCCATCAGGTATATACGTGTGTGTGTGTGTGTGTGTGTGTGTGTGTGTGTGTGTGTGTGTGTGTGTGTGTGTGTGTGTGTATACAATACAGGCCAAAAGATGAGAGAATGCCAAGAGTGTGCAAAGCAGTAATCAGAGCAAAGGGTGGCTATTTTGAAGAAACTAGAATATAAAACATGTTTTCAGTTATTTCACCTTTTTTTGTTAAGTTCATAACTCCACATGTGTTCATTCATAGTTTTGATGCCTTCAGTGAGAATCTACAATGTAAATAGTCATGAAAATAAAGAAAATGCATTGAATGAGAAGGTGTGTCCAAACTTTTGGCCTGTACTGTGTATATATATATATATATATATATATATATATATATATATATATATAGTACATAGCGTTAAAAAGCTTAATAATTAGTTTGAATAAATAAATAAAATAAATACATTGATATTAAAAAATTAAATCTGGAGGAAAGGGTTGTCACGTGAACACCCTCCCACACTCACAGAGGTAAACAGAGTAAACTTGCAGAAAGTCAGTGTTTCCCATACACAGACCAGTGTGGTGCAACACGTGTGAATTTCCCAGTCTGGGATCAATAAAGTATACCTATCTATTTATCTATCCATCACACAATCAACACCAAGCGCCACAAATTGATTCCGCTTTTTTCCCCCTAACACGATTTTAAAATATAAATATTGTGCCGTTCAATCATCTCTGCATAGCGCTCTGTCTCCCTGTCATTCTCATTCACACACACACACACACACACACACACACACACACAGACATGCGCATACATGCCAGTAGTGCGTGGGTACATTTAGGCTGTGTCCGAAATCACTCCGAAAAAGTGTAAAGTCCAATCGGTTTGAAAATTGACATGCCGCTTTTTCTGCACAAGACGCACTTTTTCGTATAGGATAATAAAATAATTATAATAATTATAATAAAAAAAGATCCGGGGTTTTTGAAGAAAGTAATGTAATGTGAACATGTGAATTGTTCAATACAGTTTGAACCAGTCTTTTCTATACCGATATAGAAAGCCAGCAACACCGTCTCGCTTCATTTATTTCTATCTCCCCTTACAGGTGAGGTGTGAATATAGTTTCTAACAAGTGAAAAATGATCTGAATAGAGAAATATTCACATCTGTATCCAGAAATCTGTAAAGTGTAAATGTAGTTTAGTTTGTGTAGAAATGGCTCTTCCAGATGTGAAGTGAATTTCCACAGCAGTTTGTGACGTCCATTCATTCAGATCCTGCTGTGAATGAAGAGGACGGCTGACACCATGTGTCATCATCAAAGAGTTAACAAATCAATAATCAAACTGTGAATCAATCAGCAGATAATAACCACAGCAGGTCTGTTGTGTCTTGTTCTCTCCATCAGATTCCTGTGAACTCAAACTGGACACAAACACAGCAAACAGACACCTCGTCCTGTCTGAGGACAACAGGAAGGTGACAAGGGTGGAAGAGGGGCAGCCATATCCTGATCACCCAGAGAGGTTTGACCGCTGCCCACAGATCCTGTGTAGTGATGGTCTGACTGGTCGCTGCTACTGGGAGGTCGAGTGGGAAAGGAGGGGTTTCTATAGGAGTGACTTACAGAGGAATCAGCAGGAGAGGAGACAGTAAAGACTGTGAGCTTGGAGGGAACAAAAACTCCTGGAGTCTGAACTGCTATGGTTCTGGTGATTTCTCTGCCAGGCACAACGACAGAGAGACAGTCATCCCTTTCCCCCCCTCCTCCTCTCACAGAGTGTCAGTGTATCTGGACTGGCCTGCTGGCTCTCTGTCCTTCTACAGCGTCTCCTCTGACTCACTGATCCACATCCACACCTTCAGCAGCTCCTTCACTGAACCTCTGTACCCGGGCTTTGGGGTTGGGTTTGGGTCATATGACTCCTCAGTGTCTCTGTGTCAGATCTGAGGAGTGAGAGTCACACACGCACACACACACACTCACACACACGCAATTACACACTCACACACACATACACACACACACACATACGCACACACATACACACACACACACACACACACACACTCTCACACACACACACACACACACACACACACATACACTCAACATAAATACTAAATGAATGGTTTGATCTGCATCAGTGAGGATTTTTCTCTGTTGATTAATTTGATTTCATGTTGTTGTTTTTTGTTTTTTCTGTGCAAATGAACTCTTAACTGTCATTTTCTAATCAAGTTCAGTCAGTTTGTAAAAAGTTTCTGCCAACAACAAACAAGTCAGTTCCAACAAACCACATCCAGACCTTTTGGTTTTGGCAGTGCGTCCACACTGAAGTCTGAGTTCTTCTTCAGCGTCACAGTCACTGCTTTCTTACTCACTAACTGTTAGAAAGTCTCTCTGGCTTGGTGACAAAATGACAACTCTGATTTCTGTCTCTGGACTTTCCAAGGAGAAATTCATCTCACATTTACTTCAGTGTGAAAACAGATGATCTAATATTTTATAGCAGTTTGATTTCACTCAGTGTTCAGATTTCACATGGAGAGGATGTGTAATATATTAATGGTTGAAACAGATCTTGTATTAAATTGTTGAAACTGACTGGGAAAGCCATTTTTGAAATGTGGAATATGAGTGTATGAATATGAGAATGATGCTCTGCGTCCACAGGGTCGGACATCTCCACGCTGCCCTTCCATTGTCTGTGCTGGCAGCGGTGTGATGCATTCTGGGAGTGTTGTGTTCATCAGGGTTAGCCCTAACCCTGACCCTTTTAGTAGGGGGTGTAAACCCTAGACACCATCATGTGAGCCAAATGGTGTCAGGTTCACGTCCCTTTCAATCCAGGCAGGAAAGATCCTTCCCAAGTCAAATAGCACACCACCTTTGGCGTGAGAAGGCTGTAGAGTCTGAGTTTCTATTCTCACAGCGGCCTTATCTGATTTGTGTCGTACGGACGCAGGAATGTGGCGTCCATCCAGGTTTCAAAGGGTTAAAATGTTCACTGTCATCAGCGTTTACACGGCTTTAGCCAAAGTTAGCAGGCGGCTATGTTAGACTTCCCTCAAAACCAATGAGCTCAAAGGATTGTGAAAGTTTTATTACTTTTATTAGTAATTTGTTACCAGCAGCCAAAAACCAACTATGGATTTGTTTTTACTTGATCAGTGACTCAAACCAACTGATGACCAACTGAACTGATCTCTCTGAGAGAGAGGGAGAGAGAGAGAGAGAGAGAGAGAGAGAGAGAGAGAGAGAGAGAGAGAATGAGTTAATATTAGGTTGTACATGAACAGCTTCAGTGAACTGACAGTCTCAGCTCACGGCTGTTAGTTGCCATGATAATACAGCATCTGGCCATGCTCACATTACAGCCCATAATAAGCCGGACTGTGGCTTCACTCAGGCTGGGAAAGTAAACGTTTAACCAGCGAGCTCCACCATTCATTTCTAATTCCACACGAACGTTTTGCCTCGGTGTGTCTTGTTTCGTATGAAAACTGTGATGTCATTTATTCTGTGATAATTCTGCTCTGGTGTGTAATCTGATGTGTAATCCAGCAGCAGGAGAAAATGTCTTTAATTTTTGTCTGTCAGTTTAAGTTTATTTGGTTGTTCATCTATCCACAATGAAGACTTTTTTTTTTTTTTAAATGGTCTGATGTTTTGTTGAATTTTTATTATACATTTTATCTGACCTTTTTGAATCTTGACCCGACAAAACTAACACTGACACGAATAAAAACTAAACTAAAATGAAGCATTTTCAAGAAATAACAACTAAATGAATCTGGCAAACCTGCTGTAAAAATCTATTTTAATAAAATCTGAAACTGGAAACAAAAAAAACAAAAAAAAAAACAAGACGCAATAAAAAGAATAATGAAAACTGCAAAGCTAAAATAAACTTTATTTAGTCAGCATGGCCATAAAAAAAGGGTTTTGTGACTGATTGTATTTTTCCTGCCTTTAAAACATCTTTTTTTCCCCCCAGAGTTAACAACGAAAGTAGCCAACAAGTGAGACATCTTGCTTCTAGCCCATCTCTGGTGACAGCTGCATTTGTGTTACATCAGGAGGGAGGTGCATGATGGGAGGTGCATCGTGTGTGATGTCAGCGTCAGGAAGGGGACAGAGACAGAGTTTAGTGACAGTGAAGGCTTTTGTACACCGAGTCCTGAGCGTTTTTTAAAAAAATGTCATCTGATGAAAATGGTCACTGGCCCAGGAATCTGAAGCGTCTTGTTATTCTATCATTTTCCAAAATTCAAACACTGATAGCATCCAATCCTGAGAAGGTGTGAGGAGCAGCGAGGAGGTCGACAGGCCAGACCCAAACTGGAATCCTGGGAAAAGTGGCACCGGCTGATCACCACAGGAACCGAAAGGTCTCATTTCAGTTTCAGCCTCGACACACGGAGCAGATCCAGGCCAGCAGCTGTCCTGGGATCAGTCTGTTCAGCACACCTTTCTGCAGAGCCATTTCCACTGAGGTGCCGATCGCCCCACGGTCTGGTCCCGTCCACGCCGCCAGCAGGAAGTAGGAGGTGAGCGGTTAAAGTCTGCAGACCCGGCACCGACTAACTCCTGCAGAGCTACAGACCGAGGGCTTTACCTGCTTTACCTGCCTTGTACTGACACCTCAGTATTTTCAGTTTCTGGCAGCCCTGTCCCGTTGTGTGTTGGATCCCCACCGCTGCCAGCTCTCTCACTTTATATCGCATGACGTCCTCATGTGGTCAGACAGCGTGGATTTGGAGTTGGACGTTGTCCTCTGTCCAGACAGCGAGCAGAGCCCTGATGTCTTCTGGACAGCCTTGTTGCCGCTTGTTCTCCATTTAATCTTTTCTCTGTTATTTTTCTGCCACAAAGCGAGCTGCTGCACTGACATCTGCACTCAGCAGCTGCAACGTAGCCCCACCCACCGCCAGGTAGGCCCCGCCCATCAGCTTTAGCTCCAGCTCAGAGCTGGGTCAGCCTGGTTGTCTGGCTCATAGGGATTCTCTGTGCTCTCAGCAGCTGGAATGATTTTCTGAATAAGGTGTCTATATGCGCTGCAGCAACTGGAATATTCTGTTTACAAGTTACCTGGCATGTTCCCATGTTTCGGTGTATTCCATGCTCTGATGTAATGCGACACTCAACCTGTGGGGGGCAGCAGTACGCTTATAGGCGTCTGGGCTGCCGGAAATACAGAAGAAGAAGCAGAAGAAGTCGCTATTTCAAGTCTTTGATCAGCTGAAGGCAGACTGCAGTCTCCTGGCTCTTGCTGCTGTTCGCCATGTCGTTCTCCCTGCTTGCAGTAACCATAGCAACAAAGACGCCCCAGGATTCCTTGTGAATCGAGCATGCGCAGACGTGACTGAATATTCCAGCACGGGGCATTTTCAGATTAAGGTGTTTACATGGCACAATATTCTGGTTAAAACAGGCACAAGCGAGGGGTCTGATTCAGAATATTCTCCAACTGGAATATGACCTTAATCTGGTTCGGTGTTGTAATGAAGGCCCTCTTCATTACTTAGTTTGTCTGTTCTATAGTACATTTTCTGGAGTGGTAAATGAAATACGACACAAACACCAAGCATTGAATTATTTTATTGAATTTCTGTTTGTTGTGGTGTAGATTTTTGGTCATTGATTGAAGGCCAACCTGTAAAACAAAAACATGCATTTAGTGTGGAGTAATGCCATGTGCTCTTTGTGTGTGTGTGATTGTTTCATTGTGCATTCACGTACCTTTGTTCTCCTCTGCAGGGTGTTCAGGCCAAAAGAGTCCCCAAGGTCTGAGCACCAGTTTAAAGGTTCCAGGAGAGACCACACCATGATTAGTGTAGGGGTGTATGGAGTTTGTATTAATTCTTTACTTTTGGAGTTGATCTAGTGTAAGTTGTAGCACAGCACAGATCATTTAGATTAATTGATTTTGTTGATGTAGCTGTATTTTAATGTGTAAGTTGTTTGTTTGTATATATTGAAATGTTGGGTGAGGGTGAGATCTCCCTGTGCTGTGATCAGGGCTCAGCTCATTGTCAGTGGCAGGGTATATAAGGCTGCCTGTTTCAATCTAACACTGTTGCTGCCAGGACCACATGCTGCCCGTGGTCCACAGTTCTGTGGGAGAATGTCTTCCTTTTCTTATTTTGTGTTTTTTTTTGGGTGAAATAAACACCTGGTTGGTCTGCACCTGACCTCCGTCTCAAGCCTCATGTGTCCATTGTCCAACCGCTACACGGCCATCCTAACAAGTGGTGTCAAGAAGCTGGGGCCTGCTTCACAGTGAGGAGTTGAGAATGACTAGAGGTGGCAGGAAGAATGACCAGCAGGAAGAGCCAGATGAGGGCGCAAGTGCATCAGTGGGCCAGGGGGCCACGGCAGCCAGCAACCAAGGGGAAAAGCTGGATGAGCTGGCAGGCCTGGTCAAAAATCTCATTCAGTCCCAAGCAGCCAGAGACCAGCAGATGGACAAAGACTTCTCCCGGCAAGAACAAAGATGGAAGAGTATGCAGCATCAATTCCTGCAGATACAGGTACAAGTGAATGAAATGAAAGAAGATTACAGACGTGAGCGTGAGCAGCTGGAGGAGGAGGAGTCTCAAGGAGGAAATGATGAAGTTGATGATGAGGAGACAGGTCGGACAAATATCCTCAGATTTCAGAGGGAAACACCAGTCCTCAGAGGATCATCAGTCCTCCGAGAACCAAAGCTGCTCCCACTGTCTCCAGATGATGAAATTGAACATTTTTTGATGACATTTGAGAGAATGGCCCAAGTCTGTCGGTGGCCAAGAGATGAGTGGGCTGTTCGCCTGGTCCCTTTACTAACAGGCAAGGCACGTAGTGCCTATGTACTTATGGACATGGCAGATTCAGAAGATTATGAAAAGGTGAAAGCAGCAATATTGGCAAAATATGAGATCACAGCAGATACTTACCGTCAGAGATTTCGGGCCATGGACATTCTTCAAGGAGAGACCCCGCGTGAGCTGTATGTCCGCCTTAAAGACTTGTTTTCCAAGTGGGTCAAACCGGAAAAGTCCACAGTGAAGGAGATATCTGAGATGATGATTCTTGAACAATTTCTGAGGATGGTGAATCCTGAGCTTGAGGTTTGGATCCGTGAACATGACCCCCGGACTGCAGAGAAAGCAGCTGAACTGGCTGAAGTCTTCATAGCAGCCAGAAGAGGGACCAGACACACCACCTTTGGCCGAGACAACAACTTTGCCCAGAGAAGTAAGCCTATTGGGGGTGAGCGGGGCTCTGGTCAGTCTGGTCACTCGGGTCAGGCTCAGGGTAGAGTTTTTTCCAGTGGTAGACAGTTTACAACTAGTAACACCAGCAAGTCAAACCCTGCTAAAAACACTACATTTAGATCTTCCAAACAGGATGTACGATGTTACCTGTGTAATGGTGTAGGCCACACTCAGTACTCTTGTCCACTTACAAATCAGACTAAACCATCTCTCTTTTGTTCAGTTCCTAGGCCCACTACAAGACAGGTCGTTAGAGCAGGAGCCCGTACTGCACCAGTTCTAGTGAACGGCCACAAAGAAATAGCCCTTCTAGATACAGGGGGGTTTTAGTCAGTGGTACTGTCCAGCTTGGTGCCAAGGGACAAGTGGAGCGAGGATAAGACCCGCATAAGCTGTGTTCATGGGGATGAGCATGAATATCCAATGGCTGAGGTTGTCATGGTTTGGTGTTTTCTGTGTTTTTGTACTTTGGTTGGACACTTGTTTTTCTGTTTTCCTGTGGTCTCTTGTCCTGTTTCCCATTAGTATTTTCACCTGTGTCTGGTTAGTCTTGTTTGCCCCTCCCAGTGCCACACCTGTCCTGTGTCTGTCAATTATCCCTGATTGTTCTGATCCCTCCCAGTGTTTCCCTCGGCCTATCCTCTGTGTTCTCCTGTCTTGTGCTCCAGCCCCTTTCCCAGGTGTGTCTTGTATTTAAGTCCTGTTTTGAGTTCTGTTCCTTGTCCAGTTATTGTCTTAGCTGTCATGTGTTCCCTGCGTTCCCTGTGAGCTGATTAAAACATTTTGTTGTATTCTGAACTTCGTGCCTTGTGCCTCCTGCATTTGGGTCCTAACCTACCACCCGGCTTGACAGAATAACTGGACCACAACATGGACCCAGCGGAGCAACGCCTTTTTAAAGAAAAGGTTTTTCATTTTGAACGGACTGTGGAGAACCTCATGATGGCTCCGTCCCATCAGGAGGCTCATCTCCTGAAAGAAATATTTGTCCAACAGCTGTGGTTTAAGGAGAGGCCTTGGGTGAGTCACTTTGTCCCCCGTTTGGATGTTGTCCGTAACAGACTTAACAATTACCTACTGAACACCTCATTGGACACTCCAGTTTCCTCCCAACCTGCACCCCAGTCTCATCTGCCACAGCTGCTTCCTGTTGTTTGTCCTGCTGCTCCATCCCAGAACCCATTTCTGGGAACCCGACTGGCATTTGGAGGTCCTCGTAGCCACCAGCTGGCCAGGCGCCGGCTTGCTGGTCAACAGCGTGCTAGCTTCAAGTGTGTAAGCCACTTGCAGGCTAGCCGCAACCCAGCCACCAGCCTCAGCAGCCTGGCGGGCTCAGCTACGAGCTCCAGCAGCCCAGTGGGTCAGGCCACGAGCCCCAGAAGCTCAGCTACGAGCCCCAGCAGCCCAGTAAGTCAAGCCCCGAGCCCCAGCAGCCCAGTGGGTCAGGCCACGAGCCCCAGAAGCTCAGCTACGAGCCCCAGCAGCCCAGTAAGTCAAGCCCCGAGCCCCAGCAGCCCAGTAAGTCAAGCCCCGAGCCCCAGCAGCCCAGTAAGTCAAGCCCCGAGCCCCAGCAGCCTAGCAAGCCCAGCTACTAGCCTCAGCAGCCTAGCAAGCCCAGCTACTAGCCTCAGCAGCCTAGCAAGCCCAGCTCCCTGTGCTCGACTGGCTGACCCGGCCCCAGTCCCTGTCCCAGTTCCCCGAGTTCGACTGACTGACCCGGTCCCAGTCCCTGTCCCAGTTCCCCGAGTTCGACTGGCTGACCCGGTCCCAGTCCCTGTCCCAGTTCCCCGAGTTCGACTGGCTGACCCGGCCACAGTCCCTGTCCCAGTTCCCCGAGTTCGACTGGCTGACCCGGCCCCAGTCCCTGTCCCAGTTCCCCGAGTTCGACTGGCTGACCCGGTCCCAGTCCCTGTCCCAGTTCCCCGAGTTCGACTGGCTGACCCGGTCCCAGTCCCTGTCCCAGTTCCCCGAGTTCGACTGGCTGACCCGGCCCCGGTCCCAGTTCCCCGAGCCCGACTGGCTGCCCCGGTCCCGGTCCCAGTTCCCCGAGCCCGACTGGCTGCCCCGGTCCCGGTCCCAGTTCCCCGAGCTCGACTGGCTGCCCCGATCCCAGTTCCCCGAGCCCGACTGGCTGCCCCGGTCACAGTCCCAGTTCCTCGAGCCCGACTGGCTGTCCTAGTCCCTGTCCCAGTTCCCCAAGCCCGACTGGCTGCCCCAGGCTCAGTTCCCACTGCCCTTGTGACAACCCCGGTCCCAGCCCCCAGGACCCGTGCAGCACTCATCCCAACCTCCCATGGCTGTGCTGCTGCTTCCTCGGTGTCCTGCGTCACTGGTCCCACCAGCTCATCAGTGGTCAGGCAGCCCTCAGTCCACGCTGCCGCTGCCCGGCAGTCCCGAGTCCATGCTGCCGCTGCCCAGCGGTCCCGAGTCTATGCTGCTGCTACCCAGCGTCCCAGAGTCCGCGCTGCAGGACGCTGGGGCCGGCCTGCAGTGTGGTGCCACCCACACGGCTGCCATCCACGGAGGTTCCGCCTTGGCTGCGAGCGCCCTGGCCGTCCGCCCGAGCGCCGCCACGTCCCTGGTTCCCAGCGCCCTGGCCGTCCGCCCGAGCGCCGCCACGTCCCTGGTTCCCAGCGCCCTGGCCGTCCGCCCGAGCGCCGCCACGTCCCTGGTTCCCAGCGCCCTGGCCGTCCGCCCGAGCGCTGCTCTATCCCTGGTTCCCAGCGCCCTGGCCGTCCACCCGAGCGCTGCTCTGTCCCTGGTTCCCAGCGCCCTGGCCATCCGCCTGAGCACCGCCCCGTCCTTGGATTCCTGCGCCCTGGCCGTCCACCCGAGCGCCAGGCATTCCCTGGTTTCCTGCGCCCTGGCCGTCCACCCGAGCGCCAGGCATTCCTTGGTTTCCTGCGCCCTGGCCGTCCACCCGAGCACCGCCTGATCCTTGGTCATCTGCCCTCTGGCCTTCCACCAGACTCTGGCTCTGAGCTCTGTCTTTCGGCCTCCTCCTCCCCCCGTCTTAGGACGGCCATCCATCCCCGTGCCCCAGAGACTGTTTTTGGGACGTCAGGAGCCGTCCCTTGAGGGGGGGGGTACTGTCATGGTTTGGTGTTTTCTGTGTTTTTGTACTTTGGTTGGACACTTGTTTTTCTGTTTTCCTGTGGTCTCTTGTCCTGTTTCCCATTAGTATTTTCACCTGTGTCTGGTTAGTCTTGTTTGCCCCTCCCAGTGCCACACCTGTCCTGTGTCTGTCAATTATCCCTGATTGTTCTGATCCCTCCCAGTGTTTCCTTCGGCCTATCCTCTGTGTTCTCCTGTCTTGTGCTCCAGCCCCTTTCCCAGGTGTGTCTTGTTAGCTATTTAGTTCTTGTGTATTTAAGTCCTGTTTTGAGTTCTGTTCCTTGTCCAGTTATTGTCTTAGCTGTCATGTGTTCCCTGCGTTCCCTGTGAGCTGATTAAAACATTTTGTTGTATTCTGAACTTCGTGCCTTGTGCCTCCTGCATTTGGGTCCTAACCTACCACCCGGCTTGACAGAGGTATATTTAACAGTAGGGGGGCAGACTTTCCTTTTGCCTGTAGCTTTAGCTCCAAAGTTGCCCTACGCTGTCATTCTTGGCAATGATGTCCCCACCCTCCTTGATCTGGTGCAGCAGACAGACATCAAACCCATCACACTCAACTCAGTAACTAAAACAGTTCAGAGTACAGGACAAGAATGTAGGGAGGCCCCATTAGCAGAAGCTGCCTTAGGGCCAGTCACAGGGACATCTAAACCTTGTATCATGGTGACCACCAGGGCTCAGAGTTCAGGGGAACTTCTCAGGGAGTTACCATTCTTTGGGGAGGAGTTAGAGCCAGGTCAAGTTAGGCTTTCTAAATCTAAAGCAGAGAGAAGGAGAGAAAAATGGAGGGGCACACCTAGGGAAGGGACAGGTGAGCTCACTAAACCAAGCCATCCACTAGATTTAGATCTTCCACCTGATCTAGGCACATTGCAGAAGGGAGACCCTACTTTAAAGCCTTGGTTTGAGAAAGTGACAGAGGTTGAGGGAGTCAGGTATGGTAGCCCAGGTTGCCTAGACGAAGCTACTTTTGTAATAAAAGGGGGGATTCTCTATCAGTGCAAGGGTAACGTTGAGGCTTTGGCATTACCACAGCAGTTCAGACACAAAGTCATAGATCTGGGGCATTCAATACCATGGGCAGGTCATATGGCATTTCAAAAAACTTTGTGTAGGATTGCCAGTCGTTTTGTGTGGCCAGGTATGTATAGTCAGGTTTCTCAGTTTTGTAGTTCTTGTGAGAAGTGTCAGCTGACTTCAGGAAGGAAAGTTGCACAGGCCCAGCTACAACCATTGCCAATTATTGAGACACCTTTTGAGAGAATTGGCATGGATGTAGTGGGGCCATTAGAGAGGAGTTCCTCCGGCAACAGATACATCTTGGTGATATGTGATTATGCAACCCGCTATCCTGAAGCCTTCCCCCTGAAGTCAGTGAAAGCCAGGAATGTGGCTAATTGCCTTTTACAAATGTTCTCCAGGGTAGGCATACCAAAAGAGGTCCTGACAGACTGTGGGACAAATTTTATGTCCAAGTTGCTACAGCAGGTCTATCAGCTGTTAGGAGTGAAGGGAATTAAGACCACCCCTTATCACCCCCAAACGGACGGGCTAGTTGAAAGATACAACCAGACGTTAAAGAACATGCTACGCAAGTTTGTTTGCCACACAGGAGCTGATTGGGACCAATGGCTGCCTTATTTGCTCTTTGCCTACCGGGAGGTGCCACAGACTTCGACAGGCTTCTCACCATTTGAACTGCTGTATGGACGCCAGGTGAGGGGGCCACTGGACCTCCTGAGAGACTATTGGGAAAGTCCTCCATCAACAGGAGAGAATGTGGTGGCATATGTGGTTAAGATGAGAGAGAAGTTGGAGGAAATGTCAGCACTGGCCCAGGAGTCCATGAGGACGGCTCAGCAGAACCAAAAGAAGTGGTATGATCAAAGGGCCAGAGAGAGGGTTTTTGAACGGGGCCAACAGGTGCTGTTGCTGCTTCCTACTTCTGACAGCAAGTTGCTGACAAAGTGGTATGGACCTTATGAAGTCACCAGAAGGATCGGTAAGGTCACATATGAACTTTATATGCCAGAGAGAGTCAAGAAACATCAGACATTTCATATAAACTTGTTGAAAGAGTTTCAGGTTCGACAGGAGCCAGTGCACCATCAGCTGTTGGTTCGTGCAGTTCGGGATGAGGACGTAGCTGAGAAGTTTTTTCCATCCAGCACTGGGGAGCCCAGCCCAGTAGCTCTGACTCATCTGTCAGCCTCCCAGCAGGAGGATGTTGTTCCTCTTCTGGACCCAGAGCTCTTCAAGGAGACGCCAGGTTTCACCACCCTTGTCCAGCACAAGATTCGGCTTAAGAGGGATGCTCCAGCGCGACAGAAGAGCTACCGGATTCCTGAGCAGTTGGTGCCGGTATTACAGAAAGAAATCAAATTGATGTTGGAGCTGGGCATAATTGAGGTGTCCAGCAGTGAATGGTGCAGCCCTGTTGTTTTGGTACCCAAGAAGGATGGCTCACTGAGATTTTGTATTGACTTCAGGTACCTAAATGCTGTGTCTCTATTTGATTCATATCCCATGCCCAGGATTGATGACCTGGTGGAGAGAGTTGGGAGAGCCAAGTACATCACAACCCTGGACCTGAGTAAAGGCTACTGGCAGGTGGCATTGGCGCCAGAAGCTCGAGAGCTGACAGCCTTTAAGACCCCATTTGGTATGTACCAATTCAAAGTGATGCCATTTGGCCTCCAGGGGGCACCTGCTACTTTTCAGAGGCTGATGAACCATGTTCTGAGGGATGTTTCAGAGTTTTCTGCTGCCTATTTGGATGATGTGGTCATTTTCAGCCAGTCCTGGGAAGAACACATGTGCCATCTACAACAGGTCCTGCAATGCATCAGAGCTGCAGGACTAACCATCAACCTGCAGAAATGTGCTGTAGCCCAGAGAGAGGTTGAGTATCTGGGTTATGTCATTGGCTTTGGCAAGATCAAGCCTCAAGTGGGGAAGGTGGAGGCCATCCAGGCCTTCCCTGTTCCTACCACCAAAAGGAAGGTGAAGAGTTTCATGGGCCTGGTCGGATGGTACAGGAAATTCATTCCCCACTTTGCAGAGCGTTCAGCAGTGTTGAACAACCTCACAAGAGCCTCAGCCCCCAACAAAGTTCACTGGTCTGAGGAGTGTGGCAGAGCTTTCAGCGAGCTCAAAGAATCCATCTGCACCCATTCAGTCCTGCACTGTCCTGATTTTGACAAGCCGTTCACCCTACAAACCGATGCCTCTGGGGTGGGCCTTGGTGGGGTGCTGTTGCAGGACGTGGAGGGAGAGAAGAAGCCGGTGGTTTTCCTAAGCCGTAAGCTCCTGGATAGGGAGACCAGATATTCTACTGTGGAGAAGGAGTGTCTGGCAATGAAGTGGGCCATTGATACACTCAGGTACTACCTTTTAGGGCGACACTTCTATCTGGAGACTGATCACCGTGCCCTCCAGTGGTTGCATCGGATGAAAGATGCCAACATGCGCATTGCTGGGTGGTATCTGGCCCTACAACCATACAGCTTTACAGTCCAGTATAGATCCGGGAAAACCAACATTGTGGCTGACTGTCTGTCTCGGGTTCATGAAGTCTGAGGTACTGTGCTCTTGAAGGAGAGGGGGGAGGAAATGTAATGAAGGCCCTCTTCATTACTTAGTTTGTCTGTTCTATAGTACATTTTCTGGAGTGGTAAATGAAATATGACACAAACACCAAGCATTGAATTATTTTATTGAATTTCTGTTTGTTGTGGTGTAGATTTTTGGTCATTGATTGAAGGCCAACCTGTAAAACAAAAACATGCATTTAGTGTGGAGTAATGCCATGTGCTCTTTGTGTGTGTGTGATTGTTTCATTGTGCATTCACGTACCTTTGTTCTCCTCTGCAGGGTGTTCAGGCCAAAAGAGTCCCCAAGGTCTGAGCACCAGTTTAAAGGTTCCAGGAGAGACCACACCATGATTAGTGTAGGGGTGTATGGAGTTTGTATTAATTCTTTACTTTTGGAGTTGATCTAGTGTAAGTTGTAGCACAGCACAGATCATTTAGATTAATTGATTTTGTTGATGTAGCTGTATTTTAATGTGTAAGTTGTTTGTTTGTATATATTGAAATGTTGGGTGAGGGTGAGATCTCCCTGTGCTGTGATCAGGGCTCAGCTCATTGTCAGTGGCAGGGTATATAAGGCTGCCTGTTTCAATCTAACACTGTTGCTGCCAGGACCACATGCTGCCCGTGGTCTACAGTTCTGTGGGAGAATGTCTTCCTTTTCTTATTTTGTGTTTTTTTTTTGGGTGAAATAAACACCTGGTTGGTCTGCACCTGACCTCTGTCTCAAGCCTCATGTGTCCATTGTCCAACCGCTACACGGCCATCCTAACAGGTTTACATGACCGGAATATTGAGGATATTCTGAATAGAGCTGAAACGATTACTAGAAGTAATCGAGTACCTCGATTCTTTTTTTTGCCTCGGGTAATTTTTCCTGCCTCGAAGAATTGCTTATACCACTCATGCCGAGGTGTGTGTGTGTGTGTGTGTGTGTGTGTGTGTGTGTGTGTGTGTGTGTGTGTGTGTGTGTATGTGTGTGTGTGACTGAGGAGCACACACCCACCGGCGCTGTCTGAAGCGTAGCGCGGTGAGAACAAAGTTAAAACAGCAGGGCACTGACATAGCTTGTGTAACAAAGTGAAGAGTTGCCACTCCGCTCTATTTTCACAGGCTAACAGCAGCACACTGGCTTAGCTTGTCTATTCAGAGAAGAGGTATCACTTCGGATTATTTTTCAATCTATGTTATCACATGCATACTACTGCTCATTCATTGGTAGCTGAATTGTTAGGTCTGTTTGATAAGTAATTTAAAATTTTAAAATAATAATAATTTAACATATTGTTAAATTTTAAAAAAGCCAACATGATGCAGGTCAAAGACTAAAAAAAGACTATTGACTAAAACTAGACTAAAATATATTGTAATTTAGTCGACTAAAACTACACTAAAATACTTTGGATTTTCTTTGACTAAAACTAGACTAAAATGCCAAGACTTTTCGTCGAGTAAAATGTGACTAAACAAAAAAGAATACAAGTTGACTAAATATGACTAAAACTAATGAGGGCATTTGACACAAGACTAAGACTCAAACTAAATTGAAAAATAGCTGACGAAATTAACACAAACAGAAATGTGATAGAATATTAAAATGAACTATTTCATTCCAAAAACCGCGTGGCATGCAACACGTGGAGATAGAGTTGTCGCATTGCCACAGACATCCGATTACGGCCACTGCTGTTATATTAATTTCCAATGCGATGTTGTGCTCTTCATTTTAAAGTTATTGGTTTAGTTATAGTTGTATGTATAGCGAGCAATTTTGCGACTCGCGCTGCGCCTCCAAGCAGCCATGCCAAGACGTGTCTGTGACACACACATGCGCACACACACACACAATGGACACATTTAGTTTATAAATGCACAGCCACGAACCTACTGTATTATGTCCTTTAATGTAATACATTTGTAATGTTATAGTACCATATATATATATATATATATATGTTCATAATTGCTCTTTATCGTGGCAAAAACTCATTTTATCCAATTACTCGATTACTCGACAGAATTTTTGGTCAAATACTCGATTACTAAAATATTCGATAGTTGCAGCTCTAATTCTGAATAATACAGGAATATGGTGTGCTTGTAAACGTGGCCAGTGTGAGTCAATTGTTTTATTCTAATCTGGCCGCTGTTTGTCAGATTAGTGAAGGCAGTGACTCCCAGTCATGTCCACGTCCCAGTCTCAAAACACATCAGCACCAACAACATTTTCCGTGGATTTTTATTTTAGTTTAGTTAGCTTTGTAGTGTGCAATATCATTTCACTTAGTTCTCTTTTTTTTTCTAAAGTCTATTTGAAAATCTGCAGAGGCTGTTTTTGATGATGACAGCGACAGAAAGAAATTCAGTTTTAAACAAAAGTTTGCTCATTCTGCGTTAAACACCCCATGAAGTGAGACGCTTTGTTGATTTGATGTATTTCCTGTTGAAACAGGAGGTTTGGGGGCGGGACGCGGTGCAGGGAAGGATCACTCAGAGCAAACCAACAGGATCTCAGTTTGGGACAGAAACAGACTTTTATTTTGAAGGGACAGGTGGATGAGAGAGGATGTCTAAAGGTTTGTGTGGGTATTGGTTGAAATTTTAATTTCAAGCCACTAGAGCAGGATGACATCACTGTTTAAGACGCTCTGTCTGACAGGAAGTCGAGGTCACCTGAGGTCATATGAGGTCGTTTCATGGCGTGTATTTCTGTGGAATGAAACTGTGGAATTCTCTGGTGAATCGGTTAAAATTCTGTCCAGATACTTCTAATAAATCGCATTTAAAAAAAAGAGTGAAGGGACAGTATGAACTTATGGAGTAACATTTACGTTAAGATGATGGTCTTTGTTATTGTTTTTGTTTTGTTTGTTGTTTGGCTCGTGTCCTTTTATTAAATTATGTTAGCCTAATCACAATTATAATTGTCAGACTGTCTAGTTTGTGTTCTGTATTTATTAATGGGAAAGTGGCAGATGATGCAAGCTTCTCCTCCTCCTGCACCTGTTCAGGTCATGGCTGCTTGGTGTGTAATGAGCTTCCTGTCCTTAGACACCTCTCACTCACCTGACTGGTCGCTGGACTGACTGACAGCCGGCT
This sequence comes from Myripristis murdjan, assembly GCF_902150065.1. Taxonomy (NCBI): domain Eukaryota; kingdom Metazoa; phylum Chordata; class Actinopteri; order Holocentriformes; family Holocentridae; genus Myripristis; species Myripristis murdjan. The sequence goes on along the minus strand of NC_043992.1, from coordinate 40,013,869 downwards.
TGGCCCCGCCCAGGCAGACGGAGAGGAAGAGGAGGGTGGAGATGAAGAACGCCTTGCAGAGAGACACTGTTATTGTGCCAGTCCCTAATCAGCATTGTTATTCATAATGGGAGCATTGAATTTCAATGAAGCACACAAACACTCCTCTTATGAGTAAAAACAGATCAGACCTGGCAGTGCCCACGCCTGCGAAAAATGTCTGAGCCATTTTTTCAGCCAGATGTAGAGGGATATCTCATTTCTCATGTAGGGTCCATGGCATGGCCAAGGGTCAATTAACGCAGCAGAACTCAAATTGTATAGCGCATGCATATGAAATATCTATTATATATCTATATCTAAATAGGTAGACAGGTCAACAGGTAGATCCAACCCAGCAATCTGATTGGTCAATCAGACGTTTAGAATGTGCTCAGATAAGCATGACATCACTTTTTCATCATCACTGAAAATATTACTCAGCCTATTTCTTATTGCCTGAGTCTGTATGGTTTCCATGACAACACGAAACATTTCTCTGAAACCTGCATCAAAAGCTGCTGTCAACTGTGTTTGCTTTGTCAATTTTGATTTCTTTGGCGACCTGAGTTTGGTCAAATGTCTACAAGACTACCTGACAAACACCGGGCAAACAGCTGATTTCTCAGCTGTAAGGAAAGAAGAGCTAAACAAGATCCTCCGTGAATTTTATGGAGCTTTAATTTCTATGATAAAGAGAATGAAATGCCTCAGCAAATTCAGCACCACAGACAGTACCTGCTGAGGCAGATTCAGCACCACGGACAGTACCCGCAGAGGCGGATTCAGCACCACGGACAGTACCTGCTGAGCCTGATTCAGCACCATGGACAGTACCTGCTGAGGCGGATTCAGCACCACGGACAGTACCTGCTGAGCCTGATTCAGCACCATGGACAGTACCTGCTGAGGCGGATTCAGCACCACGGACAGTACCTGCTGAGCCTGATTCAGCACCATGGACAATACCTGCTGAGCCTGATTCAGCACCATGGACAGTACCCGCCAAGGCGGATTCATCACCATGGACAGTACCTGCTGAGCCTGATTCAGCACAATGGACAGTACCCGCCGAGGCGGATTCAGCACCATGGACAGTACCTGCTGAGCCTGATTCAGCACAATGGACAGTACCTGCCGAGGCGGATTCAGCACCATGGACAGTACCTGCTGAGCCTGATTCAGCAACAGTGCCCGGCGAGGCGGATTCAGCACCATGGACAGTACCTGCTGAGCCTGATTCAGCAACAGTACCTGCTGAGGCAGATTCAGCACCACGGACAGTACCTGTCAGATTTTCCACAGAGATGTGCGGCTATAACTTTGTTATTGTTATTAATGCGTTAATGTTACCAGTTATTAATTAGGGCCCGAGAACTGTCCCAGTGCGAAGCCCTATTGTATTTGTACCGTTTCTTTCTTCTTCTTCTTATTATACATACGTGTCATTAGGCCTTAATTTGACCCCCTAAACATGCTCAAAAACTTACCAAATTCGGCACACACATCAGGTCTGGCGAAAAATTCGATAAAATCAAAAATCGAACCCCCCAGGTGCAAAAATGGGCTCGGTAGCGCCACCTAGGGACGCAAAGGCAGCCCCTGCGGCCCACAGGAATGTCATAGAAAGACCAAACCAACGCCGAAACGTAGATCTCATCAAGTCCGACATTTTTCGTGCCGTGCCCCCCACCTAAAACCAACAGGAAGTCCGCAATTTGCATTTGAAAGTCACGTTTTCGCCCAAATTTCCACTTTGCATGAAATCTATCTCCTCCCAGGGTGTTAATTTTATCGGCTTGCAAATTTCATAGATGACAGAGAACATAGTGCTTAACAAAAGTTGTGAAGGAATTTACATTCCTTTTGAACCGTTTGGATTTCAGAAGGACGCAAAGTCTGAGTGTCCACAAGCACCACCTCCACTTTTTCCCATGGACCCTGGTGTGCCTGCTGTGAATAAACAGGCACTTGCCCTGACAATGGGCACTAATTAGGCCCCTGGTGACTAAAGTAAAAGTCTGACAGCTTTCAAACCTATGCCGATGGAAAGAGGACGCATATTCCTACAAAACTATATATCATGGTGTGGATTGGAAAAAGTTTGCGGCCACTGAAGAGTTGTTCAACAGGTTTGGACTCTGGTTTCTCTGCTCTGCACTGTTCTCCCTCCCCTCCTCCACTCTTCTGACTCACAGTAGCTGCCTGCAGCCTTCTCCCAATGCACACTCATTTGTGACCGGTGCCACAGCCACCAGGCACAAATGGGCACGCGGCAGCACGGGTGCGAGGGCCCGTCCAACGCTGCTTGCAGCTTTAATTAGCTTATTAATTAATTTGAATCCCACAGGTGGAGAAACACTGGCTTATTTTGTAAATTTGTAAAATTTTCCTCATAAATTTACTACTTTAATCTAAGAGAATATCTTCTTGTAAATGTATAACTTTAATCTAGATTATTTTGCGTTTGTTTTCCTCACTGTATTATTCCCTGTCCCCTGTCCCCCTGTATTTTCCCCCCACAGTGGCCCTAACACACAGTTGTACAGCTGCTGTGAAAGCTGCAAAAGAACCCCAAAACAGCCTGAAGTGTGCCGTCCTGCGCCGGTCGGCGTGGCTGCAGCTCCCCGCTCAGCACACGCGGTTAAACAGCTGGCGGGCCCCGGCACCGCCGCATCATGCTCCTCAGTCACACACACACACACACACACACACACACACACACATACACAGACTGTTCAAATAATCAGCCTGTCAAAACCCGCAAAACCAGTCGGCCATGTCTCCTGCCTGTAGCCTATTTTTCACCAGTAATTAGCAAGATTAATTTGAAGAGAATATATAGTTAATATTCAAAAGTCACTTTTTATACTGGAAAATAATGTGAGGAATCATAATTTCATTATGTTTTTATGAAGCCAGTCGTTAACTGTATGGTGGCTTAATTTCACACCTCCAAAATGTGTCTGAGGAAAAAAACACAAAATAATAAGAGAATTTTTAAGCTACAGGACGTTATTTAAAAAAAAAAAAAAAAAAAAAAAAAAAGCTGAAAGGCTGTGAGGGAATAAGAGGTTTACCATTCAGAGGAGGGAACCTGTACTCCGCAAGAACAGACTCTCACCCCAGATCCGTTATCAAAACCTGCCGTTTTAATGTTGCCCTGCTCACCTAGGAAGCCGTGACACCTCGGGGTTGTCTTGCAACACGACATGTTTTGCTTGTGTCTCCGGGTGCTATCGGTATAGAAAAGTCTTTTCTATACCGATATAGAAAGCCAGCAACACCGTCTCGCTTCATTTATTTCTATCTCCCCTTACAGGTGAGGAAAGGATGCTATCGGTATAGAAAAGTCTTTTCTATACCGATAGCACCCGGAGACACAAGTTATTGATATAAAGGGTTGCTTGCTGGATCTTTTCTGAAAAGATCCAGCACGTGTAATAGATATGAACATATGTGTGTAAAACTAAGAGAAAGATAACGTATAGTTTAAATGGTTAAGGTGCACTCTAATGTGTTTTACTTAATATTTGGAAAGAGGCATTTCGAAATAATATTTCAAGATATTTCTTAAAATATTTCTTCATTTTCGTTTTTATTCCAGCAGAGAAATGTGTTCTTATTGATTGCTCTTGTCTTCCGGGTTTCGCCTGTAGAGGGCGCATGTGATCTATTGTTCCGGCAGAGAAATGTGTTCTGATTGATTTTCTGGTCTTCCGGGTTTCGCCTGTTGAGGGCGCATGTTGCTGACGGCTTGTTCAATACAGTTTGAACCTGAAGCCAGCAACACCGTCTCGCTTCATTTATTTCTGTCTCCCCTTACAGGGGTGTAACACAAGCAACCCTTTATATCAATAAAATCTCAACGTTTGTACTTGTTCACACCGTTCGTATTTCTGCGGAAGACGACCGCGGGCTGATAGGAGCGGGGATCATTAAAGTTAAAGAATTGTTGAATTAGGTTGAGATCGATGTAGTGGATGTATGCCGAATTTAAGGGCAGATCAAAACGACCACTAAAATATTCCTGATGCTGTGCTAGCAGGTGTACGCTTTCACAGGTAAGTAGGCTAAGAAAATCGCGATAGTTTTAACGGAGTTTTGGCTCATTTCTAAATAACACGGACAATCTCAGTCGTTTGGTCTGATCCTTTAATCCGGAGCGACTCGGTGTTTAACAGCAGAGGAAGATTGCATGACTATTAGAAGTTATTCTGAAAATAATATAAACGGCAAGGCGGTGATTAACGGGACCATTCACGAGTCTCGACAGTAAATCTCCAGAAGTAGCGGCACCGCCGCTGCGCGCACCTGGGAACTCATCCAAACTGAGCAGCCGAACCGGGCGGAGCAAAACGGATTATTAATCACCCTCCGATTAAGGCCCGGACGGCCGCGGATAGCGTGCGCGGGGATCCAGAGCGGCTGGCAGCGGCTCGGCTCACAGGTCCGGCTGCTGGAGTGACGGGGAACCCGGCCGCCCGCGGTCCTCCTGCGCGTCCCCGTCCAGGCAGAGCCAAACTGAGCGCCTGTCTGCCCGAAAAGCGCGGAAAAGGCGCAGGGAGCGAAGTGAGGCTGAAGGAAGTACATACACACACACACACACACACACACACACACACACACACACACACACACACACACACACACACACGCACACACACACACACACACACACACACACACACACACACACACACACACACACATACCAGTTGCGACATCATCCGCGGCATTTCCCAACCTGCCCCTGACTCACTGCTCAAACTTTATCAGCAGTCCTACCCTGTACAACAGCAGATCACACACACACACACACACACACACACACACACACACACACACACACACACACACACTCGATCTGGTGTGAAAACAGCCTGTCTTAGGCTCTAGGCTATTTCTCTAGAAATGTGGTTCTGTCTATATGCTTTATATCTATAGATGCAAGTCTCCATGAATATCTATGAGGCCCATTCTATAAGTTGTGTGTCTATACATTCAAGTCTAGATCGCATGTGTATATTATTTTACACTACTACAACAACAATAACACTAATAATAATAACAATAAATATACTTTATCGATACATTACCTTTCATACGGGGGTGCAGCTCAAAGTGCTTTACAATAAAGTGAAGAAAAACAAGAGAATAAAATAAAGCCAGGCAATTTAATACTAGTGCAAATCTTCCGTTATAAAACCAGGCAATCAAATGAAAAAAAAAAAAAAAAAAAAAAAAGCAGAGGCAGCAGAAAACAAAAGATATTTAAAAGGAGGCAAAACAAATTAAGATATAGACACAGTAAAATATGTAGAAACAAAGGAAGACAAAAATGTAAAACAAAGGAGAACAAAAAGCAGGAAAACATGTACAAGAACAGAATAGAAGAATAAAACAAAGGAAGCATGACAATTACATTTTTCTATTGTGATTTAAAAGCTGCAGCTCCTACAGCCTTTGGCAATGACTACTTGTATATGTATATGTATGTATGTATATATGTGTATATGTATATGTATAATATGGACATGCTATTCTATCTGTTACATCTACACACAGAAAAATAATAGTTCTAAAATGGCAGTTCCATGTAGAACCATGAGCTACTGAAGAACCACCCATTTCATGGATGGATCCTTGTTTGGGACAAAAAACTGAGAACGGTTCTGCTCTGAACCGAGCGGCTCCACCAGGAGGAATCTGCAACGGTTCACTTAAAGCTCCACTGTGAGGAACTGTTTTTGGTTTCAGTTGGCACCTTTTTTAATCCTTAAAAAAAAAGAGAGAGAGAGAGTTAAATGAAATTATTAATGTCACTGTAATTTAACTTTAATTTACCTTCAGTGTGTCCCGGGCCAGGCTTTGCAGCGCTTGGTGTTTCAGCAAACGTTTGAGGGTCAAGGAGACAAAAACCTGAACACAGTTTTCAAACGGTGGGCCAGTGCCCTCAGGGTTACACTGTGAACCTTCATTTTGTATTGGGTGGTTGCACCAGCTGTACTCTCATCCTCTCCAAACTCAGCACGTAGCCTCTTCTTCTTCCTGGATCTTTGACAAGGCAGTGCAGCTTGAGCCTCATTTTGCAGTTTGACGTTTGCCCAACAAAGTTGTCCGCTCACCTCTGGACAGTTTCAGAATCCATGGCGTATTCCCTGAGGTTCTCCTGTGTGCCAGCGGCGGGACGATGAGCTGTCAGATTCATTCCAGCTGTTTGGAGATGTTTAGACAGAGCAGACATCAGAGGTCAAGGCCTCCATGTTGGCTTTTGCCTTCACGTGCACAGATGGTTTCATGTTTTCATTTTCAGTGATGGCTGTGAGTGTCACTTCAAGCTCAATGCAATGCTAGTTCAACGTAGAGACTTTTGTCCAGGGAACCAAAAGATCCAAACATCTTTCACCCACCACCATGTCTCTCCGATGAGCAGAGGTGGGAAGTAACGAAGTACAAATACTTTGTTACCGTACTTAAGTAGATTTTTCAGGTATCTGTACTTTACTTGAGTATTTAATTTTCTGCCGACTTTTTACTTTTACTCCCTACATTTGAACACAAATATCTGTACTTTTTACTCCTTACATTGTCAAAACAGGCTCGTTACTTCTGTCTCCCTCTCTCTCTCTTTTTGGTGGGGGCGGGCGGGCTCGTTACCACCAAGAAAAACATTACAGCACCTGCACCGGCACCGTGCGAGAACAAAAGGCAGAGAAACTTTCCAGGCTACAGCAGCGCACTGACATAGATTGTGAAACAAAGCGAAGAGTTGCCACTCCGCTGTATTTTCACTGGCTAAGAGCAACACACTGGCTTAGCTTGTCTATTCAGAGAAGAGGTATCACTTCGGCTTATTTTTCATTCTATGTTATCACATGCATACTACTGCTCATTCATTGGTAGTTGAATTGTTAGGTCTGTTTGATAAGTAATTTACATTTTTAAAACAAATAATAATTTAACATATTTTTAAATTATTGGAGTCAACATCTACTCCTTCAAGATAATTTATTATGTTCTACAACTCATAAACATACACCAACACTACATACTGAGTGTTTGAGCAGCATATCTCCTCTGTGCTACAAAAGATCCGTGGTAAAAATTCTTAACATTAACGCTGAAGCCCTCCCCCACAGTTTCCAAAAATCCTGGAGGAAACCCTGCACAGAGAGGGAAAGGGAGAGAGGGCGCGGGGTGTGAGAGCAGTTAAGAAAAAGAAAACCATATAGAGAAATCTGGAGCCATGGAGGAAGACAGTTGCCAGGGAAGATAACGTTAGCCGACAACAAAACAGAGTCGGAGAAGCAAGAAAAAATCTGTTAAAAGTCATATACGTTAAGTATATTAAGTATTGAGAGTACCAAAGCTGTTATCAAGGTACTCATTCAAGACCTCTGGTCAGTTCAGTCTTGATTATTGTGTGAAACTGGGCTTGCAGCAAAACTAGAATGTTGCGTGATTTTCATTCTCTCTGTACCAGCACTTTGCAGGTTGTTAATAAAAGAGGAAATGTTCCTGTTTTGTGTGCCCTGAACTTTTTTTTCGTCAAAAAGTTATTAAAAAGGTATATGTATCATTAATGGTAAAAAAAAAAAAAAAAAATCATTTTTACTTTTTACTTTTGTACTTAAGTACATTTCAGAGCCTGTACTTTCTTACTTTTACTTGAGTAAAGAAGTTGAATTGGTACTTCTACTTTTACCAGAGTCTTTTCTCACACAAGTATCTTTACTTCTACTTAAGTACAGAATGTCAGTACTTTTGCCACCTCTGCCGATGAGTGACTGGCACCTGTGATGAGTATCGTGGGCAATTTCTTCCCAAACACCCATTCTCAGATAGGAATACAGCAATGTCATTTAACACAGAGAAAAGGGACACACTGTCAATGACCACACCTGTGGTATCGGCAAGCTCCAGATTTAAAACGTGTGCGCAGAACCAGACGTGCACATGCCCCGGGACATGGGCTGACAAGAGAACCAAAAACCCTCGGTACTCCCCTTGCATGTTTGCTGCCTGCACATTCAGTGATGTCAGCTGCATTTAGCTGAGTACTTGCTTAGGCAGATCTGCACCAGATATCTTGGACAGGGTCTCTCTGAATGGAAAACATTTCAGCTTGTTTGACTTCATTTGCAATGTTTTCTTTGATGAAACGTCCAATAATCTCCATTCCTGAGCTGAGCTGTTGTTTTGGAGACTCGTGCAGCTTCCTGTTTTCAGTGCATGAATTAATTTACATGCTTTTGCAAACATGTATAAAATGTGCTGAGTAAAAGAACAAGCTCCTAAAAGGTGGCCTGTGGTCTACTGCAGCATCGTCCAGACTATAAGCAGCTTCTGATTTCCCTCCTCCTCGGTAACTCAGTCTACGCTCGCCAGTGACTGAACGTCAGTGAGCCGCTGCATCACCTGTTGCCTCTGTCGTACCTGTTCTCTCATGACAGACATCTGATTGTCATTCAACAGGCACTCGATGTCCCCTCTGCTGGCAGATATGTGTCTGTGCATTTATGTTGTGACTTTCTCATGTTGTTTAGTTCTCTGCTGGATGTCATTCATTCCAACTGTGAAAGGATTCTCTTGTGTGGTAAAAGTGAGACATACTGAATAAAACACAGTGTGTGTTTTTCTCTGTATGTAAGCCATGAACATTTGGTGTCATTTTTGCACTGAAACACTTTCTTTACACATGTAATTTTTATGTTCTAACAACTAATTAACCCTAATCCCCTCTGTCCTCCTCCTCTTCATTTGGCGGTGGATAGTTGCTGCTGCTGGCCATGCTAACAGCATCTGTGATTTTGAATAAATGTGCAGGATCAGCCTCCACCTTTTCGTTTTTTTGAGGTTAGCTTTATTTTTGATTTGAACTTACAACTTTTAGATTCCACTCTTTCTCTCTCTCTTGATTTGATTATTTCCTGATTGACCTCTGGCATTACATGGATGGATGCATCCACATGAGGAAGTGGGGGGAGGATGAGGGCAGTCCTTCCTTCACCTTCCTTCACCAACTGGGACCGTGTAACCCCCGATCAGATGGACCGTTCCAGCATCAAGTGGACCGTGGCCATCACGTCCAAATTTTCTCCCCACAGTTTTTTGCCCCATATTTTTTCAGTGCATTGGCGTTTGTCAGAGTTGCCAGACTGCCAGTCCGAGCCTGCAAGACGTCACTGAAATGATGGGATGACGATGATAATGATGGGATTAGAAAAAGATCAATTCACCTAAAATTTCATTTAAAAGCCGAGTCTCTTTTCCTGCTCTTTTTTTGTCCAAAAAGAATTAAAGGTAGTTCTGTCCCAAATCTCGGCGGGTTGGATTCAGTGAATGGAGCAGTTCATTCAGTGACTGGCTGTTCATTGATGTTTTAAGGTTTTTGCTGCCTGATTCAGTCTTTGAGCAGCCACAACAGAAGGAGCTGCTGTTCTACTGAAAACTGTTTTTACAGACATACAGCTCTCTGTCACATTCATAATTCTGACTGTTTGCATGTGATGTGACTAAGACAGAGCAGAGCAAACGCCTTTCATTGCATCTGTTTTGGCTCATATTTCAGCAGCATGGACAGAGAGTGGAGGGCTAATTATCATTAGTCTTTTGTTTAAATTTCACAGGAAACTGGGCGCCCTGGTAGCTCACCGGATAGGAGCGTGTACCATGTGCTAATGCTGAGTCCTGATCGCAGTGTCCTGGGTTTGAATCCGACCTCAGGCCCCGGGGCAGACCCAGGACTATGTATCTGGCCTGGGAACGCCTTGGGACCCCCAGGAGGTGCTGGTGGATGTGGCCATGGAAAGCATCATGTGGGCTGACCTCCTCAGCCTGCTGCCACCATGAGCCGGTCCCGAATAAGCAGTAGGAAATAGGGTGGAAAAAATAATATGGCATTGACATAACATGCCAATCTCTAGTAGGTAACCAATGGGCTGTTCAAAACAAAAAGCAAATATGGCACAAAATAATCAAATTCATTGTAGCTGCAAAGCATCAAGGCCCAGCCACACAGGCTGTGTTCAGTCTTTAATATCATGTTTGAATTCATTCGTTACTGGAAACAAAACACCTACAGACACCTTTCGTTCTGCAGGATGTTGGCTCTTATCTAAAGCAGCTGGGAAAATTCCTCAATAGCACACGGTGGAAAATCATGGAGGACCGAGCAAGTTCACTCACTGACACTGATGTTCACTAACAGGAAAAATGTGGACCAATCAGAGGTCTAATTTCTTCTCTTAGAAACATAAGCCTGAATGTGAGCAGATTGTGAGTCTAAACCTGATTCCAATGAGTGGCAGCTGCCATACTTTACCACACCTGACTGACACCTGTGACCTTAGACCAGACCAACAGGGATGTCAAGTAAATGTTGACATTAATAAGAATCACACAGTTATGTTAATTTAATCTCATGGTGAACTCTTATCAATGTGTTTTTTCTGCAGTGCTGCCTTTCTGTCAGCAGAGGGCGCTGCTGCTGTTCAGTTCAATAGAGAATTCCATTCCATGAAAGGGCGCAGCTGAACTGTTGAAGAATCCCCTTCAGGTCATGGCTTGTAGTTCTAACATCTGGCCAGCAGGGGGCTGTCTCCATTTAGCTGGACTTCCTGACACTGGCGTCTGCGACGCTGTAGCGTCTTCAAAATAAAAGCACACCCCTCGTACTCTGTAGCCTCTTCAAAATAAAAGCATCTAAGCCCTGATTCCTACGCAGTGCCGTTTGATGTTCAGCTTCGTTTTACACAAATCAGTTTGTTCCCCATTTAACTTCAGTGGTGAACTCGCTGTGTTTCCTGCCACTTCTGCGTTCTGCATGGAGGCTGTGATCCTGCCTCGCAGCTGCGGGATCAGCCTGACGTGCCTTCCTGCATGAAAACGGCTTTTCTACTTTCACTTTCAACTTCAACCGGATTAAGGACGTTTCTGTCTTTTCAGCCGCTTGGAAAAAAAAACTCTGTTCAGTCAAAACCAAACGGAACGTCGACGAGCGATAAGGACGATTATTTTTTCGGTTTTGTTTTGTTTATTGCTCTTTTCAGCTGCTTTTTGCACACACACACACACACACACACACACACACACACACACACACACACACACACACAGTCAGCAGTGTGGCAGCAGAAGCAGCAGCGTCTTCTCTCTCTGGGTTTCCTCTCCAGGTGAAGCTGAAAGTCTCTTGGATTTGATGTGGATGTGACTCAGCAGGTAAAGAGCCGACCAGGGATCATTAGAGATGTTTGATGAACAGGCTCCTACATTGTGTTTCAGAGCTGGAGGACTGGAGAGCACACTGGGACCAGCACATGTGGAAAGGCTTTCAAAACGGGGTTAACGTGTTTCAGCATCTAAATATTCATCATGTCATGATATTTAATGTTGACTGAGTTAGACAACCAGTCTGACAGCTTGGAGAAAGTTGACTTCATTTATTTTGCTGCTGATCCACCAAGAGAGCAAAACACCAGTTATTTCATGCTATATTAGATTTCACTCTGTTATCACCTACTATTTCAATACAAATGTTTTGAAAACTTTGAGTTTGAAAGCAAAAATACTTTTAAAAAATGACACACAAACTCTGAAAAATTAGCAAAAGAATTATCAGAAAATCAGTAAAACAGAAAGTGATGAGACATCCTGTCATGGAAAGCTTGTTGTCATGAATGAGCCGCTGTGTTTGTGTCAAGGTGTGGGCTCGGCTATGAAATCGGCTCGGAAGAGGAAGAGGAGGCTCCCTGCCTCTGAAAGCACTCTGTCTGGGGAACATGACAGCCAGACCAAAGCTAAGAGGTGAGATGAGGATCTCTGACTGTCCATGACTGTTCTCCATCTCAGAGCTCAGCAGGCAAATCAGCACAGCAGCATTATTCACAGGAAAAGCTCTGTGTGTGTTCACACTCCATTTACACACAACGTTGTTTCTGAAGAGAAGTCACTCATTATTATCTTAGTATGTTAGTGTGACTAAGAAAGTAAAGCAGATCCCTTCACTGTGTTCATAATGTTTCTATCAGGATCCAGCAGGAGAGACCAGACTCCCCTGAGCCCAGCTGTGTGTCCATGAGGAGTGACCGGTCAATGCCTCTACCTATTGACTTCAAAGACGGCTGCCTCTCTGTGGATGATGGGTAATTATTTCAAACTGGTGATGAATCAGATGGTTTTTCTGTCATCAGATTCATGAGATCCAGAATTGGTTTGACCCTTCAGACTCTGTTGACTGAGTTTCCTCTTTCAAAACTTCACATCCAATAATCAGTCAGTGTGTGTGTGTGTGTGTGTGTGTGTGTGTGTGTGTGTGTGTCCTCCACAGAGTCCAGCAGCAGAGCTCAGAGGTTCCCAGTGCTCAGTCTGCCCAGCAGCATCAAACAGACCTGGCCTCCATATTTATGGTGTGTAAATGTGTAACCGGCTGGATACGACTCTGCGTTGTAGGAAGGGTCTGAGACAATTACACCTTTGGAGGCAGTCTCCGTGTATTTCGCACCTGACAAAAGGCATATAAAAAATATTTCCCTCCAGTCAGCTCCCCCAAAACACTGCGCCCCTCTCCCATGGAGATCAATAACAAAAGGGGCGGTAAGGGCGCGAAAAACACCATATATAGGGGCAGTGCCACACAATATAAGAACGTTGGGGGTACAGACACAAATTTATGTTCCGGTCCCTATGAACTGACTCGGAGGCCCAACCTGTCAGGTACTAAATGAATAAAAATAAAATAAATGTAAAAAAACAGTTCACAGATTTTGGGTAATTATAACAGTAATAATTATAACAAACAATAACTACTGTACATAATGTTATATATTTGCCTGCTGCACGACTGACCCTGTTACACTCACCCCCCTAGAATTACACAACATTCTGGGTTACAAAACAATTCACATAAACACACTGGCCTTCAAGAAAACAACCAAACGACATGAACCAGCCATATGAGCTTCCTATCTAAAGGATAAGAGAATGAGAGTTTTGCTCGGCGCCTAGCAAGAACTCACAGTACTCCACAGACAAGGTGAGGTGCCCAATACACCACACGCACACAGGTCAACAATGTGGGTGAGTGAAAAAAAAAAATTATAAAAAAAGAGGCTCTATACAGCAGTATATAACCCTAACAACATAAAGAGCGGCTTAGCAGAACACGCCACTCTGGTTCACACATTTCACACATGAAGAACAGCACGGGGGCTTGACTGCACCCCTAGGGCCCTATCTTGCGCCAGACTCCCTAAACCCGCTATTTGCGGATTTAGGATTTAGGAAGAGGCGTTCCCCGTAAAAGTTGCTATCTTGTGCACCACCCGCTATCCGCAAAACACCTGCGCTACCCGCTATATTATGTATAGGCGTGTTTTGGGCGTTACGCCAGTTACACCAATCAGTGTGCCAGATGCCATTACCTTTAAGGGCAGGCTGCGCTATCCTAAATCCTAAATCCTAAACCCGCGATGGAGAGAGGGAGGTAGATTTTCTCAGGGCTTCTACTGAGGCTAAAGCAAGTTGGCCATATACATATTATATATTATATTATAGGCGAGTTAATTCGGGAGGTGGAGCCACATGTGTCCAAGTGGACGCGTCACAAGGTTGTACTGACTGAGTAAAATCCCCGGGAGGCAGAGGTGGAACTATGTGTAAACTAATTTATTGACAAGGTAGATTGGGCAAATAAAATATTAAAAATAAAAATATAGCACAGCTGCTGGCTTATGATAAAACAATAAAACGTGCTGGCGTAAGTGTCCAATTAAAACAGTCTTTCCTCTAAACAGTCTATATGAGTAATATACTCAGTCCATTCCGGCGGCGTCCCGGTATCAGTCCGACCGTGTGCGTGGTGAGGCTCCGTCGGGGCGCGCACTGACAACACTAATTAACACTAACAGCCCAAACTTTAGGGATAGCGGATAGCGGGTGGTCCGGACCACCCGCTATCCGCTATCCCTAAAGTGTGTGCGCAAGATAGCAATTTAGGGATAGCGCATGAAACACGCCCACGGACACACCTCCAGGCGCAAATGATGCAGTCGGCATAAGGGATAGCGGGTAGCGGGTGGCGCAAGATACCGTTTAGGGATAACGGAAGTTCCTAAATCCGCAATTTGCGGGTAGCGGGTAGTGGCAGCGGATAGCGGGTGGCACAAGATAGGGCCCCTAGAATGGACTTAAGTTGGGTCATGGACTCAATCAAGCGGCACACTGGCTTAATGACTCTGCCAAACCTTGAGGTAAGTCGGCCATCTGCAGCAGATGCTTGAGGTGGATTGGCCGGAGGTGGCTGTGGTAGGAGAGCTGGGGAAGCGGTGGGGGGGGGGCCCAGAACAGTGGCAGGGCCACCAGCAGCAGGGGAGGCTGCTACAGAGGGAGGTGGTGGACAGTCTGAAGTAGGGGGCTCATCCATGGAGGACTGCTCACGGACCCATGAGGCAGTGCGGCCATCATCCCAGTCATCAACACTCGGAAGAGAACCAGCAAGAGAGAGCACAGCTGTTGCAGCTGCCGTGTCCAAACCAGACACATCTGTCACATGCCAATCAAATTCAGGGGGGGCATTGGTCATGCTAGGGGCAGGCAAGGACATGAGAGCATCATCATCATCCAAGGCCTCCTCCAGCAGAAGGAAGTTGACCTGAAGCAGCAGGTTTCAGTGAACAACACGTTCATTTCCCTCTGGATCCCTGATCCGGTAGATATGCAGGGCAGGTTTTGAGGCCACCACAGTATATACAACAGGCAGCCACTTGTCAGAAAGCTTACGTTTCCCCTTGATGCCCTTGTTTGCCAGTAGCACTCGGTCACCGAGAGACAGAGGCTGACCTTTGACCCGTTTGTTGTACTGGTCACACTGATGTCTTTGCTCAGCTGTGCAGTTCTTCTGAGCCAGTGCCAAGGCACAGTGCAGGTCTTCCAAAAGGGATTTCACATAGCTATCATAGTCACACACAGTCACATCATGGAGCACATTCCTGAAGAGAAGGTCAACCGGCAGCCTAGGGGCTCTCCCGAACATCAAGTAGAAGGGTGCAAACCCGGTGGTCTCATGAACAGTGCAATTGTATACAAAGGTCATGGTCTGGATCATTTGCGGCCACTTCTGCTTGGAGCGAAGGGGTAGAGATCTCAACATGTTGCCTAAGGCGCGGTTAAACCTCTCCGTGCCGCCATTCCCCATAGGATGGTAAGGCGAGGTGTGGGACTTGTCAACTCCTGACAACTTCAGAAGCTCAGCAATCAGCTCACTCTCGAAGTTTGCTCCCTGGTCGGAATGGAGGCGCTGAGGGAAGCCATAGATGCAGAAAAAGTTGTCCCACAGCTTCTTGGCTACCCTCTTGGCTGTTTGGTCCTGACAGGGAAAAGCGTGTGCCAACTTCGTGAAGTGATCAGTGATTACAAGAACATCCACGGACTTGTTGTGGTTGTCTTCAGCCGACCAAAAGTCAATGCACACGAGCTCAAGAGGGGCAGAGGTCTTAATGCTCTCCAGTGGGGCACTTGCGGACGGCTCAGGATTCTTGCTGAGTACACATCTGTGGCAGTGCTTCACATGGTTGCGGACATCCTTCTCCATGTCGTACCAGAAGAAACGCTGGCGGGCCAGAGAAAGTGTGCGGGGCTGACCTTGATGACCAGCGTGGTCATGAACACCTGACAATGCATCCGCCTTCAGGGACTCAGGCACAACAAACTGGAACCTCTTCTGTTTGGTTAAGGGGTCCCTTGTGACCCTATAGAGGATGCCATTCAGAAGTGTTAGTTTATCCCACTGCTTCAGGACTCTCAAAGTTGGCTGACTCTCATTGCAGTGTTCACGTCTGGAAGGTCTGGAAGGTCTGGAAGGTTCCAAGGTGGTGAGGTGATCAGCTAGGGAGGCCGCACGCTGCCTGGGAGCAGAGTCCCACTCGTCCAAGGAGGAAAGAAGAGAGGAGACATCATCTTGAGACATAGAGCCTTCAATAGCAGCAGAGTGAGAGGGACCCCCAAGTGACTGTGGCTGGCAGGTGAGGCGGAATGCATCCTGCACATGTCCATCACTGACATCACAAACCTGGTCCAGCAGCTCAGAGTAAGGTTCGCACAACAGTCGCTGCCTCAAAGTCTTCACGAAGGGGTCTCTGCTGAGAGCATCTGCCACCACATTCAACCTGCCAGGAATGTGTTTGATCTCAAAGGAATACGGAGCCAGCTTAGAGACCCAGCGCTGCTCACAGGCATCAAGTTTCGGTTTGGTCAGGATGTATGTGAGAGGATTGTTGTCTGACCAGACAGTGAACCTGTGACCCTTGAACCAGTGGCTAAACTTATCGCAAACCGCCCACTTCAGAGCCAAGAACTCCAGTCTGTGGGCAGGATAGTTGGCTTGACTGCGACTGAGAGTTTTGCTCGCAAAGGCGATAGGTCTTGCTTTCACCTCACCAGCAGGCACCTGGGACAGAACGGCACCCAGACCATCAAGGGAAGCATCGGTGGAGAGAATGAAAGGCCTATCAAAGTCAGGGTGTACCAACACTACACTGTCGAGTGCGCTTTTCAGATCCTCAAATGCTTTCTCACAGGCTGGAGTCCAATCCTGAGGAGTTAGTTCACGGAAGGTGCCAGCTCTTCTCCGACCAAAAGAGCCTTTAGCCCTCCTTTTCTGCCCTGCGGTCAAGGTGTAGAGTGGCTTTGCGATGGAGGAACAGCCAGGAATGAAATACTGATAATACAGCACCATCCCAAGGAAAGATTTGACCTTCCGCTGAGATGGAGTGCAGCGGTCATCGTTCATGAGGTCCTCCTTCCTGAAAGCTGAGATGACCTTCACCTTCTCCTGGTCAACTGAGACACCACTACTGTCCACCACATGGCCAAGAAACCTCACAGACCTGCGCAGGAAGTGGCACTTCTTCTGTGCCAGCTTCAGGTTGTTGGCTCTAAGACGTGAGAAGACAGTCTCCAGCCGTGTCAGGGCTTCTTCCTCGGATGGAGCGAAGACGAGCAGGTCATCCAGATAACAGAGGAGGCTGGAGAAGTTCAAGTCACCGAACACACTGATCATCATCCGCATAAACGATGCGGGGCTGTTGCATAAGCCCTGGGGAAGTCTGTTGTACTCGTACAGGCCTAAGGGTGTCGTAAAGGCCGTGTACCGCCTGTCAGACTCATGGAGGGGGATGTTATAGAACCCCGATGTGAGATCCATGGTGCTGAAAAAGGCATTTCCACCAAGAGCAGCAAGGCAGTCGGACTGGTGAGGCAGCAGGTGGGCGTCTTTGACGGTCTTAGCATTAAGCCAGCGAAAGTCAGTGCAGATCCTCAATTCTCCTGACTTCTTCCAGACCAGAACCAGCGGTGAAGCATATTCACTGACTGACTTACTGATGATGCCTTTCAACTCCATCTCAGACAGCACCTCTCTCAGTTTATTATAGTGTGCCGGAGGGACACGGCGATAGGGCAGCCTGAAGGGGCGATCATCAGTGAGGTGAATCCGGTGGACAAACTCCTTCGCTTCCCCGCAGTCCAGCTTGTCTTTGGAGAAGACATCCTGGTAAGTAAGCACAAGTTCGGCTAGCCGCTGTTTCCATTCATCTGACACCTCGCAGCCTTCAAGGTTGATGTCTGCCAATCCACAATCCTTAAGTCGCTGAAAGGGGGTAGAGGTGGCTTCTGAGTTGGGTTTAGGGTCAGTAGGCTGACCGGTGTGTTGCCTACTCACACCCTGGGAAAGGGGAAGATCCTCCACCGCCACACAAGGAAACACATCTGCCACTTTAGCATTGCGGCGCAATGTCAGAGGTCTCATGGTTGGGTTAAGGATTTTCATTGGGACCCAACGATCTCCCCTCATGGGCGCAACAACCCGTCCAACAATGATGTCTCTAGGGGCTGAACGGGAGGAGGTGGGCTCCACCATGATAGTGCTCCCAGGTGACACAGGGGCACTACTGGGTAGCTTTCCCCACACCAGATACTCCCTCTGTGGTGCAAGAGTGATAGCCTGCCGCAGCTTGACTGTGCCAACTTTGTCAGGCAGTTCAGGACCAGACCAACGGGTGATGCAGCTGAGCAACTGTAGAAACTGCTCACAATCAGGGTCTGAGGTGTTGGAGCATATGAGCTCCCAGTATTTTTCATCAGACTTCATCCTCTGTATTATGGGCCTAATGACATTGCTTCCAATGATAAGCTCGTCTCTCTGCCCCGGGACAAGGAAAGTTGGCATGATGAATTTGGATCCATAAATCTCAATCTCCAGGTCATAGATACACCACAGCCAATAAGGACCACATTCTCAGGCACAGGCTGAGGACTAGGGAGAACACCAGTGGCTCTAAGCTTGGACTCCGCCTCCACACTGAGTGTGCACGACATGCTCCCTGAATCAAGCATCCCTCTCAAAGTAGACTGACCCCCGACAAACACTGGAGCATAAAACAGATCACTAACTCCTTCCACTCTATGTGAACCGACAACAATCACAGTCTTGTCATCAGAAAGATTACTACAGCAGTTCACATAGGTCGACTGCAAGTCATTTACTTCACTGAGGGTGTCACCAGCACCGCCCATGCTACCCCTCTCACTACACGGGCGGGCTAGTTTAAATCAGCATTGGAGGGAGAAGGGGATGGCATGGCTGGGGAATGAGAGGCCTGCGGGCACTGATTTCTAATGTGACCAGGACTGAAGCAGTTGAGGCACAACCTGTAAAGCCTACAGTGTGCATGGGTTGAGTGGTCTCTGGAGCCACAGACTTTGCACGCAAAGAGCTCAGAAGACTGCTGGGTACGGGGTCGACCAGTCTGACGGTGGGCTGGTTGGCGAGTACCTGGCTGATGGTTGTTTGACCTTTGACTGGTTGCAAGGGATGCGTTGCACAAGGACAGAACTTTGTCAAACATTGCCACAACCTGTTGAACACCAGGGTCGGTAATAGGCGACTCAAGAGCAGCATGAGCCAGGCCAGAGACAACAGAAGGATGTAGGGGTGACAAAGCAGGCTCACATGGGCTCGATACATTGTCTGACTGAGGCTGACTGCAGGTTATGGCAGAGGCTGATAGAGAGTTAGGAGGGGGCTTTGTCTGGTGTGCCACTGAAGCAGCCTGGGGCACACCAAAGTTGAGAGGGTGAAAAGAATCAGCCCCGGAACTCTGACTGTAGGCTGACAAACTCACTGTGTGTTGGGACTGGGCTGCTGTCTTTCTCATATTCCTCATGTGAGCATCCAGACGCTCCTGAACCTCAGCTGCAGTCCACTGTTCAGGTGCCTTCAGTTGGAATGACATGGCGAGCCTGGCATCAGGACAGTGATTAATGAACATCAAAACCACCTCAGCACTGGGGTCCTCCACGGACTTACCTCGCCTCCGAAGACACTCGTCAGCTGCATCGATGGATTTGTTAAGGCGAATCCAATAGCCCAGAGCACACTCACCAGCACGGGGAACAGTGCTGTAGAAATCTTTCATGGGTAAGTTAAAGTATGACAGCTCACTGAAGTTACCTTTCAATATGTCAAACACGGCTGTGGGCAGGTCAGCTTCACTCAGTTCAGGGTGGCTGCGGAGCGACACTTTCACCACATCCCTGGCTTTGCCTGTAAGTCTTGACATTATCAGGTCAAACATTTCAGCATGAGTGTCACATTTCACCCTATTCAGGTAACATCTCATCATGTCCTCCCATTCATGAACAGAGAAGGCATCAGCATGATCACCTCTGAAGTACGGTGGAGCTTTGGTGTCTGGCTGCACAACAACCTTCAACTGTGACAAACCAGCATCACTGGATGACTGCCTTGTAGTGTGAGACTGAGGCTGGACGGTACTGGGCTGGTGCATAGTGTTAAGGCTGGCTGAGATGTTTTCTCCAATCTGTTTAGCCAGATTTGTAATCATGTCTCCAAAATCATCAACAGATAAGACTTGTGTGGGCCTGGGGTCTGACTGGGTAATTGGTGTGGAACTAGCAGTGGGGGTCAAAGGTGGGTTAACTGACTGATCAGCTGTGTATTTGGGAACACTGGAGGACAACCAATCTCTACCAGCAATCCGCTGGCCCCTCCCCACCCCAAATGTGACATTATGCAAATGTTCATCCATATTATTAGCTATATCAATACAGCAACAGAAGTGCAATGTTGGCAGAAAAAAAAAAAAATAAATAAAACAAAATCAACACTGTAACCGTAAGGCACAGTCACAATTATGCACAATTCAACAGTATGAGCCTAGCAAAGCAGAGTATAAGTAAAGCACATCAAATCCCCCACAATATAACTAAAATTCAATGTGCATGACCATTCATAAGTGATGACAAATACAAACAAAACAAAATGATGTAAACCAAAAAGGCTCAGTTCACCAAATACTCCACCA
Organism: Myripristis murdjan; assembly: GCF_902150065.1. Lineage (NCBI taxonomy): Eukaryota > Metazoa > Chordata > Actinopteri > Holocentriformes > Holocentridae > Myripristis > Myripristis murdjan. Next base: position 39,993,467 of record NC_043992.1, on the reverse strand, counting down.
ATACAAATCATAAGCCCACAAACCAGTATACAGTTATACTACTCCCTCAGGTCGTTTTTTTTTTTTTTGTTTGTTTGTTTGTTTGTTTTTCTCTTTTTTTTTTTTTTTTTTGAGTCCTTAGTTACACAGTTCCTGTTTCATCAAAGTGTCCAAGCAGTGTACCGGCAGGTCACACCAGTAATACAAGCACAAACCAGCATGAAACAAAATTACAGGAGGGGAAAAAAAAAAAAATATATATATATATATATATATATATATATATATATATTCACACACTCCAAAACTGTGTGCGAGCGTCTCTTTACCGAGTTTATAATCGGTCAGCACACCTCGCGCGCACTCGGGAGCAAGCGCAGTTTCCCGAAACCGCGGAGCAGCAGCGATGAGCAGGGAGCAGCAGCAGACAGGAGCCAGGTGTCAGCAGCCGTACCCCGGGGACCAGACGGGCGCTGATCGGGGATGCAACGGGTCGTCACGGCACCAAGTGTAACCGGCTGGATACGACTCTGCGTTGTAGGAAGGGTCTGAGACGATTACACCTTTGGAGGCAGTCTCCGTTTATTTCGCACCTGACAAAAGGCATATAAAAAATATTTCCCTCCAGTCAGCTCCCCCAAAACACTCCTCTCCCATGGAGCTCAATAACAAAAGGTGCGGTAAGGGCGCGAAAAACACCATATATAGGGGCAGTGCCACACAGTATAAGAACGTTGGGGTACAGACACAAATTTATGTTCCGGTCCCTATGAACTGACTCGGAGGCCCAACCTGTCAGGTACTAAATGAATAAAAACAAAATAAATGTAAAAAAACAGTACACAGATTTTGGGTAATTATAACAGTAATAATTATAACAAACAATAACTACTGTACATAATGTTATATATTTGCCTGCTGCACGATTGACCCTGTTACAAATGTACAACAACATACCAACTGAACAACAACCATTCTGCTCAGAATCGTCTCCGTGCTGCTCTCTGTACATCTTTCAGCCTCTTTGACCTGGATTTGATTTTGTGTTTTGTGTCCAGATTTTAATTTGGAAGTGTAATTCTGTTATTTTTCTGCTCCAGCTGCTGGAGGAGAACATCAACACCTTTGTGAAGAAGGAGCTGAAAAACCTGCAGAGGTCTCTGAGTCCAGATTACCCAGAATGTTCAGAGAGGCAGAGGGAGGACGAGGAGGTGCTGGACGGTGATGAGAAAGAGCAGAGGAGGAGAAGCAGAGAGTTTTTTCTGCAGATCACACTGCACCTCCTGAGGAGGATGAAGCAGGAGGAGCTGGCTGAGCTTCTGTGGAGCAGTAAGTAACCCCCCCCCCAAAAAAAATCAATTTTAAATTTTAAACCAAAAAATCTGAGTTCGAGTCAAACTGAAAAAAATAAATTAAGAGCCGAGTCAAACAGCCAGTCAGATCAAACCAGTTGTGATGTGTCAGGCTGTTGCTTGGTGACAGATTATTTCAGCCTCTGACGCTTTTTACCCACAAGAGTTTTTTCTCCCGGCCAGCAGGGGGCGGCTTGTCCTCCTCCTTCCTGCTGGTGAAAAGCAGCTTCCTGTTTTCCCGTCTCATCCTGCTGGCTTCCACGGGAAAGTGGTGGCGCTCCGGCTGAGAACTTTATTCTCTCCAAATCCTGATCAGGACGTGCAGCTCTTCATTTGTTTCTGCAGTCTGTTGTTTGGCGGCGGCTGCTTTGTGTTGTTGTCCTCTGATAGCTGTTTACAGAGGTGTTGTCATGGCTACGTCTTGACCAATCAAGAAAGGCAGCCCTTTTAGCTCCTCCTAAAAGTTCCTTTAGCTGGGCCCAAATCAAGTTCCAGGAAATTTAACCTGGAACAATGTTGTTCTTCAGGTCTCGGCACACCTCGCTAAGTTCTTACAGTCAAAAAGGACCAATAGATACATTTACCAGGAAATATTCACATTTCTAATTTAATACAATATGGATTTGTTGATGTTTTGTTGTTTGTTCATTCAGAAACTGCAGCTGCAGCGTGCCAACGTGAACTCAAATCTAACCTGAAGAAGAAGTGTGAGTGTGTGTTTGAGGGGATTGCTAAAGCAGGAAACCCAACACTTCTGAATCAGATCTACACAGAGCTGTACATCACAGAGGGAGGGAGTGGAGAGCTCAATGAGGAACATGAGATCAGATGGATTGAAACAGCATCCAGGAAACCAGCCAGACCAGAAACACCAATCACATGTGAGGACATCTTTAAACCTTCACCTGGAAGAGGTGGACCAATCAGGACAGTGATGACAAAGGGAGTGGCTGGCATTGGGAAAACAGTCTTAACACAGAAGTTCACTCTGGACTGGGCTGAACACAAAGCCAACCAGCATGTCCACTTTACATTTCCATTCACTTTCAGAGAGCTGAATCTGCTGAGAGGGAAAAAGTTCAGCTTGGTGGAACTTCTTCATCACTTCTTCACTGAGACCAAAGAAGCAGGAATCAGCAGGTTTGAGCAGTTCCAGGTTGTGTTGATCTTTGACGGTCTGGATGAGTGTCGACTTCCTCTGGACTTCAACAACAACCAGATCCTGACTGATGTTACAGAGTCCACCTCAGTGGATGTTCTGCTGACAAACCTCATCAAGGGGAAGCTGCTTCCCTCTGCTCGCCTCTGGATAACCACACGACCCGCAGCGGCCAATCAGATCCCTGCTGAGTGTGTTGGCATGGTGACGGAGGTGAGAGGCTTCACTGACCCACAGAAAGAGGAATACTTCAGGAAGCGATTCAGAGATGAGAAGCAGGCCAGCAGAATCATCTCCCACATCAAGATGTCACGAAGCCTCCACATCATGTGCCACATCCCAGTCTTCTGCTGGATCACTGCTACAGTTCTGGAGGACGTGTTGAAAACCAGTGAGGGAGGAAACCTGCCCAAGACCCTGACTGAGATGTACATCCACTTCCTGGTGGTTCAGTTTAAAGTGCAGAACGTCAAATATCATGGGAGAGATGGGACAGATCCAGTCTGGACTCCAGAGACCAGGGAGATGATCCTGTCTCTGGGAAAACTGGCTTTTGAGCAGCTGGAGAAAGGCAACCTGATCTTCTATGAAGCAGACCTGGCAGAGTGTGGCATTGATATCAGAGCAGCCTCAGTGTACTCAGGAATGTTCACAGAGATCTTTAAAGAGGAGCGTGGGCTGTACCAGGACAAGGTTTTCTGCTTCGTCCATCTGAGCCTTCAGGAGTTTCTGGCTGCTCTTCATGTCTTTGTGACATTCATCAACTCTGGAGTCAATCTGCTGTCAGAAGAACAATCAACCTCCCAACTAAAACTCCTCCAGAGTGCTGTGGACAAGGCCTTACAGAGTCCAAATGGACACCTGGACTTGTTCCTGCGCTTCCTCCTGGGTCTTTCACTGCCGACCAATCAGACTCTCCTACAAGGCCTGATGACACAGACAGGAAGTAGCTCAAAGACCAATCAGGAAACAGTCAAGTTCATCAAGGAGAAGATCAAGGAGAATGAATCTCCAGAGAGAAGCATCAACCTGTTCCACTGTCTGAATGAGCTGAATGACCATTCTCTAGTGGAGCAGATCCAACTGTACCTGAGATCAGGACTTCTCTCCACAGAGGAACTGTCCCCTGCTCAGTGGTCAGCTCTGGGCTTCATCTTACTGTCATCAGAACAAGATCTGGAGGTGTTTGACCTGAAGAAATACTCTGCTTCAGAGGTGGTTCTTCTGAGGCTGCTGCCAGTGGTCAAAGCCTCCAAGAAATCTGTGTAGGTTCAGAGATAACTGGATATATTGAACACATAACATGAGGTTTTCTACACAAGAGAAACACATTTAAATTTATTGTTTTCATTTCTCCTCAGGCTGAGTGGCTGTAATCTGTCAGAGAGAAGCTGTGCAGCTCTGGCCTCAGTTCTCAGCTCCCAGTCCTCTAGTCTGAGAGAGCTGGACCTGAGTACCAACGATCTGCAGGATTCAGGAGTGAAGCGTCTCTCTGCTGGACTGGAGAGTCCACACTGCAGACTGGAGGCTCTCAGGTCAGGATTCCTCAACCTGCTCAACACATGACCAGTTCAGTCCTGATTTACATGCAGTCTCCCCTGTAGCCAGCTGTGAGGACACTGAGGTCTGGAGTAGGGCCTGACCGGTATGGATTTTTTGGGGCCGATGCCGATTCTGATATTAGGGAATAAAAAAAATCTGATAACCCATAGATCGGCTTATTAAATCTTTACGTTTTTCAATTTTAAAAAAAGATGAAATACCAGCTTTGAATGGCTTAAATATAGTTCCAAACACTTGTTACAAAGATATTAATTGAAGGGAGAACATTTTACTATTGTCAGATACTTTTATTATCAAAAATTGTGTTGAACAAGCAGCATATGAACAATTTGAACATAAAACAAATCAAAAATATGATGTGCAAAAAGGCAGTATCATCATGTCATCATGTTTAGCTTTAAGGTGCTGCCATAGGTTGGTTGTGTTTTTTGCTATTTGCTTGCTTGATCCCTGGCTCACAGAAGCTGCACAAATATTACAGACTGCTTCACCAGTGACATCCTTGGTGAAGTAGTCCCACACCGTACCAAGTCCACCTTCTTTTGCCATCTGTAAAAAAAAACAAAGTAAGACATAATATGCATTAGTTAAAAAATAATGTCACAAATCTGTCTAGTTACATGGGCCATTTTGAAACTCAAACATTAAGCATTTGTCTTACTTGTGTTCACATGAATATGGCGCGTACACTCCTGGCCACTTCATTAGACTAAACCTATTACTTTTAAAATGTTGTTGACTGTAAGAAAGCTGATAATTCTTCTTTATGGTTATTATTGAGGTAGTAGTGGGTGTTGGTGTGAGGAGCATCATATTGAGGTGTCTGATATTTTGTCAACCCCACTTACATGCATCAGAGGGTCAAAATACTCTGAACACCTCTCAATATACTGCTCTCCACACCAACAGCAACACCCACTATCATCTCAGTAAACATAAAGAAGTCTCTCTGACAGTGTCACCATGTACAAAGTGAGACATTTATTACAGTACAATTCATGGTAGGCCTGTTATTGCTGTGCATTACATTGCACAGAGTCTAATGAAGTGGTCAGTGAGTGTATTTAATGAATTATTATCTGTAGTTAATAGGTAGGTGGATAAACAGCATCATAAAAGTCTCTGGTAAAACATGATTTGAAATGCGCCTCTCTGATGTCCTCTAAACGTGCTTTCACATTTTCTTTCCTCCATGAAGTTATAACTTCACCCAGAAACGCTTTTTCATCCTCAACGCCACAAGTTAAAAAACACAGTCCGTGCGCTGCTGTAAATAAATGCAGCCCATAGGGGGTTTTGCACGGTGACCTAACTTTAGCTTGCTAACATATCAGTCAAGCATGACAGACACAACGAGGCTCGCCATGGGGAATGGGAAACTTACTGAGTTATTGTTTATTTCACAAACTAGTTATGAACTTACCATTGAGGCAAACCGCTGGGCTCAGTAAATGCGCTGTGGGCTCTTCAGTCTTCTCTCTACTTCTCTCTGCTGTGGGGGGACTGTGGAGCGGGATGTGAAAGGAGTCGGAGCGCCCTCTACTGGATACGTAACGTAAGGACATTATTTCTAAGAAAACACCATATTCCCTGCATTTAACCAGTGAAAAATAAGTGTTAACATCGGCGTCAATCAGCCAACTTTTGGCCGATTACCGATTATTCTCTAATGGCTATAACCGATTTATCGGTCGGGCCCTAGTCTGGATAGGGTGGCCATACGTCCGGATTTAGGCCGGACAGTCTGGAATTTAAATGCCTTGTCCAGCGTCCGGCGCAGTCTCAAGCCGGACGCTTGTTTGTCCTCCTTTTTGGATTTGCACTTGAATGCAAAGCTGCATATCGTCCAATGGTGTAAGACAGGCCCGGACTGTACATTGGGGGAACCGGGAGATTTTTCTTTTTCGTCATAGACTTTTAAATTACAATCCAAAAAGTGCATTCATTGGATGCGCGTTAGTTTTTCTCCTCCTGCGCTGCTGTGTGCTCATGCCGGTGTGTGTGTGTGTGTGTGTGTGTGTGTGTGTGTGTGTGTGAGACTGAGGAGCACACACCCACCGGCGCTGTCTGAAGCGTAGCGCGGCGAGAACAAAGTTAAAACAGCAGCGCACTGACATAGATTGTGTAACAAAGCGAAGAGTTGCCACTCTGCTCTATTTTCACTGGCTAACAGCAGCACACTGGCTTAGCTTGTCTATTCAGAGAAGAGGTATCACTTCGGCTTTTTTTCCAATCTAAGTTCTCACATGCATACTACTGCTCATTCATTGGTAGCTGAATTGTTAGGTCTGTTTGATAAGTAATTTACATTTTTAAAATAAGAATAATAATTTAACGTATTGTTACATAAAAAATCCAACATGATGCAGGTCAAAGACTAAAACAAGACTATTGACTAAAAGTAGACTAAAATCCTTTGTAATTTAGTCGACTAAAACCAGACTAAAATATTTGGATTTTCTTTGACTAAAACCAGACTAAAATATTTGGATTTTCTTTGACTAAAACCAGACTAAAATATTTGGATTTTCTTCGACTAAAACTAGACTAAAATGCCAAAACTTTTCGTTGACTAAAATGTGACTAAACAAAAAAGAATACAAGTTCACTAAATATGACTAAAACTAGTCATTTGACACAAGACTAAGACTAAAACTAAATTGAATTTAACACTGGTATCCCCCAGACTTCACTTGCAGACTCTCAGACTTTGAGGGCGTGTTCCTGGGAAGTCTGCCAGTGCTGAGGGCTTTCCAAACCCACAAGTCCAGAGTCCAGAAGGACCTCAAGTGGACTTTCTGCAGACCTGCAGAGAGTCTGCTTGGGTTGCAGACTTCTCTGACTTACCCACAATTCATTGCAATATGGACATGACATTATAGATTTTCCAGTTTCCAACTAAAAACCAAAACTAACTTATGAGAGTGTAAAACAGCTACTGTATTAAAATGTTACTTGAATCATGTAGGCCAGCAATAATATTCAACCACGTCATGATGCAGAAATATGTAGAGGTATAGGCTTTAGAGGAATCAAACCAAAATGCATTTTATTACTGCAGCCTGTCCACTCTCCCTCTCTCTGCTCTCCTTTGGGTTTAGAGATTAGACACTGACACAGACTATGAGGTCATGGGATTCATGACGCGTGCGTACCGACCAATTTTGTTCTCACCACCTTGTGTATGTTTGTGAATCAGAATCATTCTAAACTGACAGGCGCGTGCTCGCAATTTGTGATTAGCATACTACCACGCCCCCATTTCTCCATATATGGAAACCGTTTGCCTAGAGTTGATTCATGAATGAAGGAAGTGGTTACATGAGGAGAGAAGTAGAAATTTCACAGTTTGTTAGAAGCGATGGTGCCAAGAGGCAAAAAAAAAAACAAAAAAAAAAACAAAAGAACTTTACAACCACAGAAATCGAAACAATTGTGTGCGAGGTGGAAGCCAGAAAAGGAATACTTTTCCAGAGTATTTCCTCGGGGGTGACCATGGTAAAAAAAAAAAATTTAAAAAATGATGTTTGGATAGCAATAACCAAGGCTGTCAACGTAGTATCCCTGGAGAAGTGCACTGTGGCCCAGGTGAAAAAAAAGTGGTCCGACATAAAAGTTGATGTCAAAAAACGCATTACGGACCAGAGGAAAAAGAAGGAGACTGGTGGAGGACAAGGTCCACCTGATCTAACGGCACACAGTAGTTTTTGACATAGACGGTAGGAGTAGTAACCGGGAAGGGCGCAAGGCAGTAATTTCGCCTCGGGCGGCAACATAGGCAGAACCACCACTGACGCCACAGGATGAGATACGAGCAGCAATAATTGGACAAACATCCATTCATGGAGCATGTCCACAAAATGAAGGTGAAAGTGATGACATCCAAGGAGAACCCAAAGTAACTGTACTGTTATATTTGCAATTATGTGTGTTCCTAATGAACAGGCACAAGTCAATCTGAAAAACATTTGATTCAAATGAAAAAGGCAAATCCATTTGCAACAATTTAACAACTTAATAACTGTCACAATGATGAGGGTGAAAGTGTGTCAATTTCATGGTTATTTAGTACATCTGGCCAATATATTAGTATATTAATTATTTTTTAAAAAAGTTAATTAAATCTCTTTTTAATGAATGTGGTTTTATATACTCTGCATGTACTTAAAAGGTGTGTATTTGCATTTCTAAGTCAGTTTGGCCTTCCTCATTTGTGCGTACACATGGACTGAGGCAGTTCTAAATTTGTTCGCAGAGTAAGAACAAATTCGGGTAAGAAAATATTGATGAGTCCCAGATTTGTGCGTCAAACGATCGTACGCACAGTTTAAGCACAGATTTGTGCGTACGCACTGTTTGTGAATGAGGCCCATTGTTCTTATGTTTGCTTCTTCATGAAAACGTTAACCTCATAGGTGTGCATGTAGTTCCAACAGATTGTTCTGTCTCTCTCTCTTGTCACTGTGAAACTGGAGATACTGGAGAATTTGACTGAACCATTTTTGAAATATAACAAGTCACCCTCAGTTGTCAACCTGCTGAATGAAACATGCAGCAAGCTGCTCTTCATCTGGAGACAATGTCAACCTCCCAGAGAGCAATTCTACATCTTACATGTACTACTGCAGCCATGCATACAGCTTCATGTCACTGAACAGATTCCTAAGCTGTGTAGGTTTTTGTGAAAACACAAAGCAGATGATGTGGTGGACTGATTGTGTTTGTGATGGTGTGCAGGCTGTCAGGCTGTCTGCTCACACAGGAAGGCTGTGCTTCTCTGGCCTCAGCTCTGAGCTCCAACCCCTCCCATCTGAGAGAGCTGGACCTGAGCTACAATCATCCAGGAGACTCAGGAGTGAAGCTGCTCTCTGCTGGACTGGAGGATCCAACCTGGAGACTGGAGGCTCTCAGGTATGGAGAGACACACACAATGTCTTACAGAGGCCTGAGGAATATTGTTTCATGTTGAATGGTGGATATGAGTGACGTGGTCTGCTAAATCCTTCATAGTGAAGGTTATTTACTTCTACTAAAAAGTAATTGAGTTAGTAACTGAGTTACATCATTGTCAAAGTAATTAATTACCAGGAAAAGTAACTATTACGTTCCTTTTTTAAAAAAAAAAATTATTCAAATATGTCAAATTAGTTGGCTGCACTGCAAAATTTTCCGCTGTGAATTCACAATAAATTATTGGATAAGTTTTGCATGACTTTCACAGTAAAGATTACAGCAATATACTGTGAAATGTACTCACAGCAATTTACTGCAATTTCACATCTGTGATATTACAATGCATTGTTGTAAAAGCACAACTGTGTACTGTAACTTCACAGCTTCAATGACAAAGCAATTACTGTGTGACAGTACATTACTGGGGAAGTACAACCTTTTGCTGAACATCATTACAACAAGGCCCTGTACTTTTACAGTGTGGACTGTGGAAATCATGCAAAAATTGGCCAGTAATTTACTGTGAAAGTAATGCAGATGAAGTTTCCATTTACTGTGAATTTACAATCATTGTACAATGAACACACCAACACACAACTCTGGGGTAAAGTCAATGTTAGCCCAATGGCATATTTATTCACAAATAAAGGGTTATTCAACATAAATGCCAAGAAATTCAAGAATTCAAGAAATTCAACTTCCTAGTCCTCGTCAAACTTTCCAAAGCATCTTAAATGCAGAGAAACTGTGCAGAAACTTGCCATTCAACTACCCAGCTGTGTCCCAATAACAGTAAGAGGATGGGAATGAGGCCTACATGGCAAGGTAAGAGAGGAAGGGAGAGAGCGATGAAGGGATGTCGTGAAGGGGTCAGGCGCTCCTCTCAGTCTCAAACCTTCTATAATCCACACGCAACAGCGTTGTACAAAAATCTTGTAGTGCAAAGTTGTCTTCAAAAAAAAAGTACAAAAAGAACGACTCAAAACTGAGCCTGACAACTGCTGCAGCTAGGGTGGCCATACGTCCGGATTTAGGCCGGACAGTCCGGAATTTAAATGCCTTGTCCGGCGTCCGGCGCAGCCTCAAGCCGGACGCTTATTTGTCCTCCTTTTTGGAGTTGCACTTGAACGCAACGCTGGCCCGGACTGTACATCGATATCAGTCATATTTTTCGTCATAGACTTTTAAATTACAACCCAGAAAGTGCATTAATTGGATGCGTGTTAGTTTTTCTCCTCCTGCGCTGCTGTGTGGTCATGCCGGAGTGTGTGTGTGTGGCGCTGTCTGAAGTCTGAAGTCACTGGCTAACAGCAGCACACTGGCTTAGCTTGTCTATTCAGAGAAGAGGTATCACTTCGGCTTATTTTTCAATCTATGTTATCACAGGCATACTGCTGCTCATTCATTGGTAGCTGAATTGTTAGGTCTGTTTGATAAGCAATTTACATTTTTAAAATAATAATTTAAAATATTGTTAAATTTAAAAAAAGAAAAGAAAAAAAAAGCCAACATGATGCAGGTCAAAGACTAAAAAAGAATATTGACTAAAACTATTGACTAAAACTAGACTAAAATGCCCCCCCTAGCCTATATCAGACCACATGGGCAAATGCTACAGCTAGCTAACGTTAGCTAGTTAGCTAACAGTGCTAATATCACTTAAAATCCCATGGGTGTTCTGCAAACAGACGTTCTGCAGCTCACCTTCTCCATTCAGCCCAGAAGAGAAGAGGGAAATGGCCTCTTCAGGTTCAGTGTGAGTTTGGTTATGTCATGTGACTTACCAGGGAATATTTGAATACAAACTTTCACTGTAATAATACTGTTGAATGCTGTGAAATCCTTGCATTTTTTTACTGTGTTGCTGTGATATTACAGACCTTGTTGTGATATAACAGGTGTTTTGATTTGCAGGATTTTACTGTAAAATAACAGTTAAATGCTGTAAAATCCAAGGATACTGTAGTTTTTACAGGTATTCATTGGGATATTAGAGGGGAACTTAATTACAACAAGTTACTGTAAAATAATACTGTTAAGTATTGTGAAATGCTGGTAATTTATTACAGTGTGTCAGAGAGCCATGGGGGGGTGGGGGGGGGGGTTACCCTCCCACACTCATGGAGGTAAACAGAGTAAACTTGCAGAAAGTCAGTGTTTCCCATACACAGACCAGTGTGGTGCAGCACCACACAATCAACACCAAGCACCACAAATTGATTCTGCTTTTTTCCCCCAGCGCGATTTTAAAATATAAATATCGTTCCGTTCATTCATCTCTGCATAGCGCTCTTTCTCCCTGTCATTCTCATTCACACACACACACACACACACACACACACACACACACACACAGACACGCACATACATGCCAGTGGTGTGCGGGTACACTTATAAACGACCCGCACTCGCCCGACGTTTTCAACCAACCCGACCGCAACTCGGACCGCAAGTCGGTTAAAATAATGGACCCGACCTGCTTCCCGACGTGCTTATTTTAAAAGGTATAGGCCATGCTCTTGGTTAGCTTGATCATAGCCTTATTGGCTTAGGAAACTGACATCCTTGAGTCATGTGCATTTAAAACAAAGTAGGCTATTACAATTTTGATGCAGAGCAGTTTAACGTTAGGAACCTGCATTATTGCATTAGCCTATTTTATCCCGCTTCACCATGCATGCAAAAGTTAGTAATAATAAATTAATAATAGTAATGTAATAATAAAAAGGTAATAATAATAATAGTGTGTGTGTGTGAAGGGAGAGGAGAAGAGGGAAGGAAGGGCCGGGGGTGGGTGGAGGGGTGCGCCAAAGTCTGCAATGGTGAAAATATGGGTCCCTCAAGAAAAAGGTTGGGAACCACTGATCTAACGGCCTCTGATAAAGTAGTGATACCCTCTTGTCTGGGTGGGGAATTCCATTCATGTTGATAAATTACAAAAAAGTGTAAAGTCCGATCGGTTTGAAAATTGACACGCCGCGTTTTCTGCGTGTCAGACGCACATTTTTCATATAGGATAATTAAGTAATAATAATAATTATAATAAAAAAAGATCCGGGGCTTAAGCAGCTCTGATTGCTGACAGAGAGCTGCTCGGTTGAAGCCGCATCAGTGAGCTCAGTTACAGCCTAGTAACAGCGAATTTTATTGTCAGTAACGGTAACGGCGTTGTAACGGGGGAAACAGTCATTTTTTTTGATGACTCGTTACTGATAAAAGCTACACCATTAGTAACGTGTTTATTTATAAAGCTGTTATTCCCATCACTGTTTCCTGCCCATGTTTCCCTCCTCAAAGAGAATCTGCTGCTCTGACTCTGGGTCTGTCTCAGTTGAAGGGCTAGATGACGACTGGGTCGCAGCCTGCGGTCCCTACGTAGGAGGCGTCCTTCATAAGTGCCGATATCAGGTTTACCTGAACTAAAAGTTTAGTGAATTGGGACGGTGTAGCCTGCGGAGGATTCCTACGTCATTATTATCGAGGCTTCCCGAAGCGCATTCGAGTGATGCAGCGTAAAATGCCTAAGCAGGTTTCAGAGGTGTGTCAGTGAACACCTGTGCATGAAACCAAACGATAAGCAGCTTCAACGCTCTCAAGATGGACAACACTGATTCTATAGTTTTATGTATTTTATTTTATTTTGTCTTTGCGAAGATGCAGGAGCTCAATCGCTTGCACCGTCACAACCGGGTTATGTATTTTCACACAAGGGAGCAGCGTGATCAGGTAAAATAGTAGCCTATACACCGTTTATTATAACAGCACCCGCTGACATAGCCTGACTGGTTATTTGTTTACTTAGGCCGACTTATATTTCATGTCACGCCTCAGACCTACAGACTATCCCAATTAAAGTGACTGTACACATGGCTACATTGTAACGTACCTGATGCGCTGATGGTTGCTATGGAAACATCATGCAAAATGCCTGTCTAACTCATCTAACTAAACTTGCATTTTCAGGCGTTGTTCGGATACAGTTAACAGCTAAACCCAATCTATGGTGGTAATTATAGGCATGGAAACTTATCAAAACGTCATGATATAAACATTAAGACGGTCTAAAACATGCTTCATAATTCCAGCAATGGTGGCTGATCCAGAAATTCAACTGGACCCAAACGTACCCTTAGTCCAGTCATTTTAGGCCAAAATTGGGGTCAACCTAGGACAAACTGCAAGAGAAGCAAACTCAACTGATTCTATATCCTCAGTTTGTCCTGAGTGAGGGAAAAAAAAGTCCCAAGGAATCCCATTGGTGGAAAGTTTTGAAAATCACCTCTATATGATCATATAATACCAAAAAACACTGTTTTTAACACACAGGGAAAAGGGGTTCAACATTTGACTTTCAGATATCACTATAAAAATTCACAAGTTGATTACACACACAAAGACAAGAAAAAAGTCAATTACAAGTTCTTTGAATTATTCTGTTTACACATGCATATCACACATTATCTGATTTGATATGCGCTAATAAGGAATATAAGGAATAAATGCCAGAAGAGACATTTAAACAGTGAATTAAAAGGTTAATATATATATAGTAACCTTTTTATCTGAAAGTAAAATTTTGAACCCCTTTCCCCTGTGTGTTAAAAACAGTGTTTTTTCACCAATGGGATTCCTTGGGACTTTTTTCCCTCACTCAGGACAAACTCAGGATAAAAAATCAGTTCAGTTTGCTTCTCTTGCAATTTGTCCTAGGTTTTTTCATAAAATGACTGGACTACCTGGGAAGTAGGCTGTAATGTCGGCCGTGAAGCATCGTGGAGGTGTGTCCTGCAAATGAGTCAAAAATAGGCTGGATCGGTTGGCTGCATTATCAGGACGCCGCGCGGTAAAACTGAATTGGGACAGCACTTGTCGTGACGCCGTGACGTAAACAGCCTACAAATATGACCTAGGCAGCGTACAGCCTTTGAACTGAGACAGAGCCTCTGTTTCTTCCTCCAGGGTGGACCATGGTGGAGAGCAGAGGCTGAAACCAGGACTGACGAAGTGTAAGTGTGGATTTACTTTAATTTAATTTAATTTAACAGGGACAGTGCACATTAATGAACATTTCTGTAAATGCACCAGAATTTGCCAAAAGGCCATGTTGAGAATAGTGTGTTTCTGAATATGTGCTGGGACCTCTCTGCCCTGGACAGCAGCTCCAGGCAGAGAGCAGACTGGACACACAGATTTCTTGTTTTGCCTTTTATACAGGGAGCTTTGGCATTACAGATGAATGGAGCTTTACAAAGTTGTGAGTGGATAATCTTTGAGCTGAACAAGAAAATATTCATTCATTCATTCATCTTCTAAACTGCTTATCCTCACAAGGGTCACAGGGGGTTGCTGGAGCCTATCCCAGCGCACAGAGGGCGGAAGGCAGTGAAACACCCTGGACAGGTCGCCAGTCCATCACAGGGCACAAGAAAATATAAAGAATACAATTATTTCTACATGAATGAAATAACTGCATCAATCATGCTGAAATGTGCAGAGCAAATAGATGGCTAATAGAATGGTACATTAGAATAAACGGAGCAACGTAACACACAGCAACTTACTCTTCACCAACGCACTCATTGGACAATACGCTGGA